>NC_083656.1:13342892-13642892 GCF_963576545.1 Limanda limanda
GCACAGCCACGGTCCCAGAGTAAGGGGTGGGGGTGAAAAAAAAGGAGAGGAGAGGGGGAAAAAAAGGAAAAACTAACAAAACATCTGGTTGGCTATCGACAGGCGTCACTGTGCCGACGGCAGCAGGAATGCTGGCACATCAGCAGACGATGACGCGGCCCCCGGGGGCCACAGAGAACGAGCTAATGATGCGTGGGATAGGATACATTTGAGGAGGAAGTACAGTAATAGTGATAATAGTTGTACTAATGAAAATAATAGCACTGATAACAATAACAGTATATGACTATTTTTGATTTGTGTCTGTCTGCGCCTCCTCGCCCCCCCATATCTCCCAGTCTCTGCAGTGCGTTTGTGTGTGTGTATTTGTGTAAGTATGCACAAATGTACGAGTGAAAATATGTGGTTGAATTTAAGCTACAGAGAGAGAGATAGAGAGAGATGGGGGATGTATGCAAACGTTCCAATGCTTGCTGTTCAGTTAAAGATAAGGAATGTTAAGAACTCTGAGTCGCACAAGCATTTGAACACACGTATGGACACACACACACACACACACACACACACACACACACACACACACACACACACACACACACACAACGTGCATGTTGCAGCACCTCTAACCATCAGTAGATCAGATGTTTTGTTCGAGTAGAGAAGCAGAGTGACTGTTTATAGAGAAGTGATTTTCTCCACATCATTAAGCATGTGTACGAGGACACTAGAGGGGATTTTAAAATTGCTTTTGTCCCGAAAGGTTTGATGAAGTGGGTGTGACACTGTAAACTTCTTGTTGCCATTCAGTTGTCCTTTCGTTTGAATGGCTGCTGTCGAGTCAGTGGACTGGAGCATGTTGACAGACAGTCTAAACACCGAGATCACCAAGATGAGTTTACAGGTTTTATACCAGGCGGTCGGGACCTGATCTGGACCTTAAAATGTATTCATGCTCATTAGCTGCCTCTCTATATATATATATTAGTTTTCAATAACAGTGTAATGAAAAGCATCATCTATGAAAAAAAGGGACAAGTGACACCAACTAGCTTCTGCATTTGTTAGACAACCATCGAAATGAGATGTACTTTATCAGAGGCTGATTTGAGGCCATTCAAAGTCATGTGGGATGTCTTGTGTTAGCATCGCTGCAAGAGGCCCAAGGAACAATTACACCGCTGTCCATGTCCTTCAGTGTGTGTGTGTATGTGTGTGTTTGTGTGTGTGTGTATAATTGTGTGAGACACGCATTGTTTATCACATTTTACGTAAAACCCAAGCAGTTCAAGTCTGGGTCAGAAGGAGTAAATCTTTGAATGGTGAGACCCTCAACTGACCTTTGTGTGTGTGTGCGGTGACATGTATGTTGCCATGGGTCAGTGAGTCTATGTGTATGTTTATGATCATTGACAAGCAGAAGGGGGGAGGTTGTGTGTGTGTGTGTGTGTGTGTGTGTGTGTGTGTGTGTGTGTGTGTGTGTGTGTGTGTGTGTGTGTAGGGAGGGGTGGTGCCGGTAGATTAGCCAGGTTGGGATGATTGGGTTGAGGATTAGATGGGTTCAGGAACAGACACGTCTGTTTACTCTGCAAAGAAGTCTTACAATAGGCTGATTGGCAAGGTTTATTACTCATACACACACACACACACACACACACACACACACCGGCCCACTTACTGCCCACACACATTCATTCAAACCCCCATATGTTGATTAGCTTGTTACTGTTGCCTTTACAGCAGCTGCCATCTCCTGTCCCTTTGCTTGTCTTAAAATTCAGATGTGAAGTCCGAGCGCCTCAGCCTCTCGGACACATTTCCCATTAGTATTGACCCCCGAGAGCTTGCAATCAGAGAAGGTGTGTAACTAAATCCCCAGCATAGGCACGTAAGCGGAGCTGCACTCAGGCAACTACCCCAAAGGCATGGGGAGCGCTCTGGTTACCCAGCGCTGTGTGTGTGTGTGCGTGCGCATTGTTTCTACTTACCTGTCTTTATGTGTCACAGAAAGAGGTGAAGTGCAGAGCTCAGAATAAAGCGCAGAGGCAGAAAAGGGCAGGATTATATACATGGCAGGTTAGAGAAAGGCACTGAGGAAGAAGGAGAGGATGGGAGGAAAAAGCGACAGGCAGAGGCTTAAGATTACAGAGGCGAACACTCTTTGTAGCTGAGTTCAGTTGTGATGGACGGCTGGTGTTGAGGGAAAAGGGTGAAGGAGTCCTTCAAGGCGCTACCATAAAATTTGCAGGACAGCCGAGGATGTTCTTCTCCACTGATCAAACCTTTTTCTGATGAACGAGGAACCTGGAGTTGGGAAGTTGAAGCAGATGGCCAGAGTGTTCGATGTGATCCAAAGAGAGGTGGCAAACAAACCCGGGAGAAGTCTAGTCTCGGGGTGGGGGGGGGGACCAACTGATTGAGCCTTCAGGGTGAATAACAAGTCAAGCAAGAGCAGGCGTGAGGCCCGGACAAGTGGGCACTGTTCGACCGGAGAGAGACAGAGAGAGAGGGTCGACTGCAGAAGAGGAGATAAGCAGTCGCAAAAAACAAAATTAATCTACGGTACAAGAGAGCCTGACTCTGGACGACTGAAGACAGATCAAGGTTCCTGCTTCTGACCTGATTAAGCAGAAGAGAGGTAGTCGTGGAGGCGATCGGGGGAGCAGCGATCAACAGAACACGAGAGCCGGCAAGAGAGGGAGACGAGAGAGGAAGAATTACAACAGTGCACATGTTGAAAGAAGCCTCTTAAGTCTGGGAGCTGGAATTAGAGCCACCGAAACTGCAGAGGGGGAAGCCACAAAACCACAGTAAGTACATTAGGAGGCTGTGGCTGGAAAAATGTACTATAAAGCCTCAGGCTAGGGAAGGAATTTGTGGTTACGGGAGTGATTTTTACACTGTACCTTAATTAATTGATTTCCTGTCTTTTTACAACGTTTACATTTCATCATTCTCCATGATGTCACGTTCTTCCACACCTTTTAGGAAAGCCCTCAATCTACCTTTTTTTGAGCATACACCATTCCTCTGCAATTTCAGGTCTAGGTACCCCTCTCCCCCCTTTTCTCCCCCATCCCAAACTTCTCATCCCGTGTCCCCTGTCACTGTGCTGCTCCACAGGTGAAGATGCCTGCCAATGGGAACCGCCCCTTGAAGTTGCAGTTTGGTCTGATCAACCACGACTCTCGCTACCTTACTGCTGAGAGCTTTGGCTTCAAGGTACTCACATGCCATCCAATTGGAAACATACTTTTTGCTCCAGGAATATGAAACTGACACATTTGTTGAAAACAGATTGCAGAGCGACACCTGTCTTTCTTTCTCAGGTGAACGCATCGGCCCCCAGCCTGAAGAAGAAGCAGATATGGACTCTAGAGCAGGACTCCCAGGACACCCAGGTAGTCTTCATGCGCAGCCACCTGGGACGCTACCTGGCCTCCGACAAGGATGGCAAGGTCACCTGCGAGGCAGACGGGCACAACTCCGACTGCCGTTTCCTCATCGTGGCTCAGTCTGATGGTCGCTGGGCCCTGCAGTCTGAGCAGCACCTGCGCTTCTTCGGCGGCTCTCGGGACTACCTGTCCTGCTTTGCGCAGATTATCACAGATGCTGAGCTGTGGGCAGTGCACCTGGCTCTACATCCGCAGGCCAACCTGCTGTCTGTGGCCCGCAAGCGTTACGCCCACCTCTCGGCAGACGATGGGGAGATTGCCGTGGATATGAACATTCCCTGGGGCGTGGCAGCACTCCTCACCCTCGTCTACCTGGATGGGAAGTACTGCCTAAAGACCTGCGACAGCCGCTTCCTCAGCAATGATGGAAAGCTCCTGACACAGAGTGGAAGGGCCACTGCGTACACGCTAGAGCTGAAGTGTGGGAAGCTGGCCTTTAAAGACTGTGAGGGGAAGTATTTGTCTCCTATGGGGCCTACGGGCACCCTGAGGTCTGGACGCTGCTCCAAGCCGGGCAAAGATGAACTGTTTGACCTGGAGGAGAGTCACCCACAAGTGGTTCTGATGGCAGCCAATGGGCGATATGTCTCCCTAAGACAAGGTAGGCAAACACAGACACATCAACATATAGACCCCATTCAGACCTGGTTTTAACATCCATCCTTGAGTGATCCAATCCCAAGTGGTCAGTGCTAAGTACAGGCCTGAATGTAACAAAATGCATCCAGACATCCGATCACTCAACCCACATTCGGAGGTGGTCTGGGACACATGTGGCCGCATTCTTTTCACTGTGGCAAAGCAAATGCATCCTTAGGACTTATGGAGGGGCCACTTCCTCAGCTGACATCCTGTGACCCTCAAAATTGTACATATATTTTTATGCTTCAGTGACCAAACGTTGATTTATTTGTAGCCACCGCCACAATTTACAATACTCATCATCATATATTGACCGATACATTTTTGTTGGTAAAAATCTGTCTTCTTCTTTGAATTCATTCATCCAGCCCCTCTTGACTACTTTCTCTCTCTCACTCGATCCCGCCAACATCCACACACACATAAAGACGCACACACACACACAGACACGGTCATTGGACACATCTGTCAACTCAAACTGGGTAAATCAACATAATTTGGTCGCCACAAACACAAATTCAAGCTTAACTCTCTCCACTTGTGATATCTCTCTGGATGGATGCTAATACCAGGTCTGAACAGAGCCATATTGTCAAAAATCTGACCTTTTTTTCCCGAAGCCTTGCATGCATGCACAACCTGTAACTCTGGCAACTTCCTCCATTCACCAAAGTTTTACACAGCATCTCAAAAGTCTGATTAAATGGACAAACTTTGTCCTCAGGTGCTACTGAGGGTGGTCACATGAGCCTTTCGCTGACATACACTGACCTACACACATACATAATGAAGCATTAAATACTGCAACTACTACAGTTACTACTACGAGCCTATATGCATACCGTGCACTGATACACCCCCCGAAAACTGAGCTCACAATTCACAGGAAGTACATTAACTAGTGGATACGCTGAATATGCATGGTTAAGAGAATAGGCCACTGTCTAATGACTGACATGTGATAAGGGATGCATTGTAATTATGGGTAATGTATTCTGCCCCTCAACAAGCGCTGACATCACACTGGATAGTTGCATCTCTCCAGGAAAACAAGATAGATGAGGTTGATATGGGAGAGTATCATTCTCATGTGGGAGACCTGAGACGATTTGGGTGAGGGCTGCAACTGATTTGGGTTCGTCCACTGTCAGGAAACAATGGATGGTGTGGTTGAATGACAGATTTATTGTGTCAACACATACTACAGTTATAGATTTTTTAAACAATTTGCAATGAGTTTTTCAGGAACAATGAAGGTATATATAACGATTACTGATATCACGGTATAGCACGGAAAAAATTCCCTTATTCCCTAAAATTTTTTGCATTTTAATCTTTAATTACTGTTGCTATGTTTTGTCTGGTAAAAACATGGATCAGGAGGCAGGGACAGCAGGAGAGCTGCTAGTGCTCTGGCCGTGACGACAAACTGCTCACATCCACTGTCACCAAAAACCTAGCGCTTATATCTTATCCTGACTCTCAGATGTTTTAGGTGGACATCTGCATTTGATATAGTAAGTTCTGCCTGTCTCCTCCATTCTTCCTCCAAGAGAAACTTGACTGTTAAAGATGTAAAACACAGTCGAGACGTTCCCACTGAGCTGAAGTGAAACAAGCAGCATTCAACATTATCAAGATATTTTGAATTGACGGTAATATACCAAGAATATGCACAACTTTGCTTATTTGATTTATATATTTACGGTTGTGTTGATTTAAAACGGCTTTGTGGGAAAACAAAAAGCCTCTTACCAAATGTAGGCTTTCTTGCTTTAATTTTAATGTGGCACTGTTTCCTATATTAGTATTTTTACAGATTATAAACATATTAATTAAATATAATACTTAGTGAAATTACTTCAGGTTGTGTATCAGCACATTTTTTACATCAACAGCGATGACATTGACATCTGTGATAATTGCGTTCACTGTTTTACACTGTTTCATCTCTAGAATGTTAAAAATGATGCTAAACATAAATGTTTAATGTGTCTTTGATGGTGGAAACCCAAAGTCCCAAAAATGCAGCAAATATATTAGAAAGAATAAAGAGGGTCGTGCATGTTTTTCTTTCTTTTATCAAATATTCAAACTGTGATCTTTCGTGAAAACCCCCTCTCATCGCCTCTCAGATGTAGCGACTTCCAGCCTTTTTGGGAGTAATGTTGTTCACACTTTACGCTCTCGTCCCCTGGGCTCACTGAAACAGCTGCTTGTAACCCATATGCTGTACAGTAATACGCTGTTGATACTGTATTATGTATTTACTCTTCGGGCCCTGCGACGGGGGCCAGTGGGGTGTGTTATTTGATCAGCATGCGAGCATGACATCACAACACATACTATACTGATGGATAACACCTGCTCCACACGAGCTTGCCTCTTTTTAAAAAACAAGCCTGAGTTTCTTTGATCAGTTTGAAAAATAGAGGAATTGCAATCGTCGGTGTCACGTTGCATTCAACACTAGAAGTACTCGCCAGGAGTTTCGATTGGTGATGGTGCAGAGGGTCCACTGGTCTGATTCGAAACTGGATTTGGGTGGATTAGCCGACACCAACAGTGCTTGTCGGGATACTTGGCCACAGCGCCCATCCGCAGGCTGCAGATTCTTGTCTGCAGGGTTGAGTTTCCTCAGCCCTGGGTGCTGTAACTGAATCTCTAACCGCTCTTTGTTCCTGGTGAGCAGTGGGAGCTTCAGGAAACCAAACCACTGGGAGCACTGTAAACTGATTGGTTTAAGAGGAGGAGAGATATGGAGGAGCGTAAAACACACATGAAGGGAACCATGATGTATACGTGTGTACTCACCAGTAACATGCTTCTTACTTAGCTCTTCCTACACTCACTCTGCACAAACAAAAGCTTTCCCCGACACACTCGCCCACACACAACCGCACCGTCCTGCTGCGGCGAGCGCAAAGTGAGGTTTGTTGAATTATTGATGAAGTTGGCCCCCGTTCCTGGAAGGCAAGGGGGGGGGAGGGAGTCTGCTTTCGGAAACCCAAGCTGCCTCTCACCTGGGGCATAGCTTCTAACCCACTAATCTAACCCGCTAACCCCAGACCCGGTCTGTGCCCATGATGTCCTGCTGAAAATTGAGGAAACACAGGAGAGTCAATACGTTGTGTTTAGCAAAATATATCAATGCACATAACAATCACATCGAGCTGCGACATTAGATTTGGTTTTGTAGGGGATACTTGTCAGATAAAGCAAGAAAACTGACTGAGATTTACTCAGTACAGTAAACTCCTGTATTCCCCTCAATGATTGACTATTGGTCAGAAACTGACCTGTTTTCTTATTGATTTGTAGAAGCTTGTTAAATGCTAGACATCCGCTGACCTAACCTGGTGTATGCTGCTTGTGGTGTGAACACATTGAACATAAAACTTGAAATGTAGTGTTGGAGGGGTTCAACGGAAAAAGATCCTTGAGTGCCAGTGCCTCAGAATTGTTCACTAATTGTGTAAATCTACATTATTAACTTCGGCCTCTGGGTTTGAGTTGTAGAAAGGGAGAATGGAAAGCAGAGAAGGGAGGATGCAAGTAGAGAAGGACATTCAAAGGGCTTTGGGACAATAGTAGTGGCTGTATGAGGAGACTGGTGAGCTCCTCACCCTCCCTAATGCCACACACAAATCATCACCAACGTCCGTGTGTTTGTCTGTGTGTGTGTGTGTGTGTTAGTCAGTATTATGTAGACCTGTCATCACATCTCTCATCACCTCCCTGTGTTCTTTGGGTGTAAGTGGTCCCCTCTGCCCTACAAGTGAAGAAGAGATGATAGTCCAAAGTCACATGCTTTCCATTACACATGCACACACACTCACCCATTTACATACAAACACATACACACACAAACCGGGAACAGATTGTTGAAAAAAATGAAGAGACTGAATTGAAAAAAACAACAGAAAGTGCAGCAGTGAAGGAGGAGGATCGGGAGGAGCATTAAAATAAGGAAGAGGGGGACAGAAGCATCGGTTTACTGTTAATAATAGATGTCAGAGCCATCTATCGCTGATGGATTATCTAGGCCTGTTCCACTTGCAGGTATAGGACAACAACAGAAAGTGGAGCAGGATCCGGGGTCCGATCCAAAATGTGGCACCAGTGAAGCTGCGGTATCAGTGTACCTCTGTGCTGCGCTGCATAGTTTATCAGGGACCGTGGCCACGATGACAACATCTTATTCCGTATGCATGGCCAACTGGCGTGTCAAAGATGGTCATCAACACAGCTATTAATATCCTCAGATTGCTGGCTTGGATTTCACTGTGTCTAATCTCTTTCAGCTTTTTCTTTCTCTTCCTTCATCCCTCTCTCCCTCCTCCATCTCCTCTTCTCTCATCCATCAGAGGGCGGCAGCGGGGTCCCAGCTGAGCCCCGTCTTAGGATCATTTCTAGGTTGAATTAGTGTGAAATGGACACATAGAATAGGTAGACAAAGCATGACATTGGGTTGGGATGAGAGAGAACAAGAGTGATGGGCGACCCGGGCGTCGGTGCAGAGAGGAGGGGCAGAAATTTATGCCTCAGATGCATTTAAGATCAATGATGATTTAACCGCTTGTAAGACCCTGTGATACGTATTTTATTGGGTGTGAATAAGATGTGATTAAAGCATCTCACCTAGCTGGGTAACCATGACATCTTTGTCACACGTCCTCCCCTTTCTCTCTCCTCTTGTCTGTATATCTACGGTCAAAGCAAAATACCATTAAGAAATCGTGAAAATACTGAGATGCAGGGCTTCCAGACTGGGACATGAATCTGCATCCGTGTTAGGTGATGCAGATGTGATGATTATGTTATGTTGATTTGGCGATTAAAATAGAACTGAATACCTTTTATTTTAGTTCATTCATTTTTTGCCTTGGATTTTGTGAAGAAATTTGCAACGTTGTTTATATATACGAGCTATGCAAAAAAGTCATTATTATGATTATTATTATTATAGTTGAAAATATGGAAACACATTAATATGGAACACTAAAATTTGAAATGTGATTTTTCTGAGGATTACTTGATTTTAATATTTTCATTCAGCTGAAAGATTCATTTTTTAAAGCTAAGCCATCGAATCCTGGTTCAAATTAATACAGTCAAACTTTAAGTGGACACCCGTGAGTCGAACCTCTAAATCACTGTTGTGGATTTGTTATGGATATGTGCTGAACCCCTCTAGTTAGCATGTTAGCAGCACAATTTTGAATCAAAATTTTGAATAACCTTTTGACAATTACTGAGGCTTCACACTGAAAGAATTTATCATTCTTAAAGGCAAAAAAAAGGGAAAGTAAAAGAATCCCTCTGTACATGACACTAAATTAAGATGTATAAAACAATATAGCCACGTCTTTCAGATACATTTTAAAATGTGTTCTCTCTGTATTTGATTATTCATGCAGTTATTCGTTGCTTGGGGATTGAGAGGGGCTGGCAATTATCCGTACATCCTGCTAAGTGTGGACCATAAAATCCTCTGGTCCTTCCCTGTTTTTCCTTTATTCCTTTATTGAGGGGATTGGCCGGGTAGCACTCAAAAGCTGATTATATCAGAACCCCGCAGTGAAGAGGGCAGATAGGCCGGGCCAGAGGTGGGGCAGAGGTGGGAGGTGGCGCTCGGGGATAAGGAGGGGGGGAGGTAAGAGAGAGCGTAGAAAGGAATGACCAGAGATGAGAGCAGGCAGAGATGGGAGGGGTGAGGGCCACTCAGATCAGTGTTGTTATAGGATTAAGAAAATGTCATAGGGATATTCTGGGAGGCATCTTATTCAGGATTTATCCCTCTGCAATCTGTCTGTTAGTGATGAGATGAGAAGCAGCAACACGTGGAGATGGAAGAATATATTCCATCGCTTCTTACATGTGTTACAAAAATGCATGTATTCGTGTTTGCTCATGTGTTTCTCGCCCGTTTGACACCAGTTCTGTGTCATGGGTTTGCCATGAGAAAGCTCAAATAATTGGTTTCTGTGGGGGTTTTATCAAATGTTTGTCAGCAGGGGTTTTGTTGAGTTGATAAGTGGTCTCATTGTCAGTAAAGCTTCATGAGAGACAGTCACATCTGTGTAGCTGGTACAGAATAAACATTCCTTGTATTTAGCGTTTTTATATTTGTATCCTATTGTATACTCTTTCTATAGAATCCATCCGTAATCATTCAGTAAAAAATAAAAACGTTTTCCCCCTCAGGAAGGTGTAGTGCCGTGTTTGTTTGGCAAATCAGACCAAGGGCACAGTTTAAGACGAAACTACACTTTCATGCTGGTCCAAGTTAAACAGAACAATACAACCTGATTAGCAGGCGGGTGGCTGTCCTTGGGTTGTTGCTTTGCCGTCGGGAATGCAGGGAGTAATAAAAGACTTCTGTGGATGTGTTCGACATGCGTGAATATGAAGGTGCAGTTGGTAATATTAAACTTACTTCTTGTATGAATCAGTGTCTTACGGTTATTGACAGGGTCATACATGAACTCAAGGTTTGTTTATTATGTGTATTAAATTAAAATACCTACAATTTAGAAGGTTTTCAAGGTTATAAGTTACAAAAGAGCTGTTGTCAGACATGTACTGAATTCCAGAGATCCCACAGACTCATGTCTGAAAACTGCTGCATTTTATCCAGCACAACCAGATTTCTTTTGCCCATTTTGATCATACCTCCAGTTCTTTGTTCTATATCAACTCAACTGTCATGTATCTGTGTATACGACTGAAATGCTGCACTAACTTTTACTTATGTGAGCAGCGGCTGATTGATGGATTCCTCCAGACACTAAATAGTCCTCAAGTTTTCACGCTTTAAGTATTAATGACCGGACGTGCTCACTGTGCCCCTCCAGGGGTCAGCCTCGCAGCCAATCAGGAAGATGAGACGGACATGGAGACGTTTCAGATGGAGATTGACAAGGAGACCAGGAAGTGCACGTTTCGCTCCAGCCAAGGGAACTACTGGGCCCTGGTGGCCCACGGAGGCATCCAGAGCTCCGCCACTGAATTGTGAGTGAAATCTCTTAAATTAGCTGTGAACAGTTAAATGAATACACCGTCCACTGTGAGATGAGAGATTAGGAACTGCTCCATTACGTATGTCCAAATGTTTAACTTAGTAGAGAGTATATCACAACAAGGTCCAAAAGTCCCCTTATAAACCCACATTCACTTTCACTAGATCCAGATTTTTATTTGGATTTTTACCAAATTGAACAAAGTCAATATTATTCTCCTAAAGATGTTTGTTTTTTCCTTCTTCAAGATCCTTGACATATTCTATGAGAAATCCACGAAAATGTGGAAAAATCTCAAAATGTTAAAGAAAGTGAAAAAAAAAGTCCTTTGTCCGCCACTTGATGCTGATCCGCACAAAAATAGTTATGTAATAACAATATCAAGTCAAATAGAGTCTCATCTTTTCTCATGTGATGCACAACTGCAGGTCAGCAAACACCATGTTTGCAGTGGAGTGGCTTGATCACAAGGTGGCACTAAAGGCTAACAATGGAAAATACATCTGCATCAAGAAGAATGGCCAACTCCTCGCTGTCAGTGACTCCATAGGTACGAGCCTTTTTGGTTTGACCTCTGGCTTTCTCATCAGCCCATCTCTCCACTCACACGTCTCCATGGTTACACCTCTACTTTGAATGGTTCCACTGCTATCTCTGACGTGTTTTCACTGTTTTGCTCTCACCTGTGGTCAGGTGAGGACGAGCAACTCACCCTGAAACTGATCAACCGACCCATGCTGATCCTGAGAGGAGAGAACGGCTTCATCTGCCACCACAAGAACTCCAACGCCCTGGACGCCAGCAGATCAGTCTATGACATTTTCACCCTGCAGTTCAGTAACGGGGCCTACAACATCAAAGGTCAGGGCACATCAGCCCACAGACTTCTGGGAACTGCTGTTTAGGTTTCAAATCAGCAGCATCAGATGTATGCTCTGACTCTGACTCTGACTGTGTGTTTTAACTCCTGCAGGTGTGGACGGCCGGTTCTGGTACGTGAACAGCACCGGGCTGGTGTGCTCGGACGGCGAGGCCCCTGAGGACTTCAGTCTGGAGCTGCTTGAGCACGGCCGCCTCGCCATCCGATGCAAGAACGGCAAATACCTGCGTGGGGACCAGGGAGGCACGCTGAAGGGAGACGGACACAGCCTGAGCAGCTCAGCGCTGTGGGAGTATTAACACCATCCAACACTGGCTCCAACCTGAGGCCCAACTCTGACACCATTAATCACCAATTTAGCATCTGAAGTTAAACTTATTGGCGTTTAATTTCTTGCTTTTCCTTGTTCCTGTTGGAAAGAGGCCGCAGCAGAAAGAAGAGGAGGACCTGAGCTGAGAGGCGTCTTGATGGAGGGATCCATGTTTTGAGAAAGGGCTTGATCTCAAAACAAAAAGTGCTGCGACTGAACATTTGAGTCTTTGTGTCATTCCCTTTCCCAGTGAACGTTTGCTGCAAGATTAAAGAGATTAAATGAATGTCTGAAACATAAGAATTAAGGACCTATAGCGTATAAGCATCAGTGTGACATACGACCATGTTTTCAGGGTTTGTCTCTCCTCCAGTCTAGTCTAACAGGTACAGGGACTCATGGAGACACCAGAGACAGACACACTGGGAGTGATACCATCTTTTTCAAGCTGCCTCTGATGTTTATCAGCGGACAGGATTAAGTTTTCACCTTTAGTAACTGTAACCAACACTTTAATCAAGACTAATGTATTCTATTTCAGTAGTCCCTCTGCTTTGTTCTGCATTTCCTCTGTCTATTGTGAACATGGAGATAAAGAAATAAACTTGTATGACTGAGTATGTCAGGATTGAACTGCTTCTTTGCTTTGATTACAGAAAAACAACACAACCGAAAATCTGAACAAAAAGTGAAGGTGTTGTAACCTTACAAACTAAACCCCATTTGCAGTGGTAGGATCTAATAAAGTACATTTACTTTTTACCCTAAATAAATACATCTTTTGTGTATCTGTACATTAGTACAATGTTTTGCATCACATGTTCAAATGTTTAAAAACCTTGTTTTAATCAATAACAAGAGGGGAACAGGTCCATTGATCCAATCCGAGCAAGCAGATTACATCAGACCACGCCTCTTGTAATGGATTCTGAAGAGGCCTCTGCTGAGACTCATTATGATGGAGTAGACTGTTGCATTAAGGAGTAGGCTACATTTGGCAAGTATGTGTACTTTTGAACACTTTAAGTAAATCTAATCGCAAGTACTTACAGTAATTTTGTTTAAAAAATTCCCAATTATTTGTACATTTACTTGAGTTTAGTGTTAGAGTATTTTCTCCAACACTGCCCCTTTGGTCCCCACATAAATACGAGACGTTACCAAAATAGAAGGGATAAAGGAAAACTTACATGTACATAATCCCAAATAAAACAAATTAGTTGTTTTGTCACTCCTTCCTTTATTCCATTTTTACCTCCTTGTCAAACACTTGTTCCTTTCACCTCTTTGCCTCCTCTATGAGACATTTAAATAAAAGACTGACAATAAATAAAATTACTCTGGTTGAACAGCTCATTAGTCACGTGCATGTTAGCACCATAACCTGTGATTTGAACTTTGTCGGCCACTTACTTCTGTGTTAGTTATTTGTTCTCTTGCTGAAATCTATCACAGCTGTGCTTCTCCACTTCCTTAATGAAAACAGCCATGTGGTTATTTTGTCAGACAACCAATGGCTCTTCTTATTCCCTTCTTCATGTCATGATAAGTAGAATAAGTCTTCTTGATCTCTCGTGAGAACTTGTCCTCACTGACACTTGATGATCCAATAACCACTGATTCCTATAGCTGGGAACAAGAAACAGTTTGAGATAAAACACCAGGATTGCATCTCATGGTTGTTTGAGCTTAGTGGGAGAACTATGACAATCACAGCCACCATGATGATGTTGCACCAGACTGAAACACGTGCACTTGGAGAACTCTGTGGAAACCTCACCATACATCTGGTTGAGCTGCAGTTTGGCTGCACTGAGTTGGCACAAAGCTGCACTTTTACCCCCTGCAATTCTATTTTTTCTTGATCCATTCGAATTCACAGCTTTAAGTTTAGTTTTAGATGCCAAATCACCTAGGCAACACTCTTCACTTGATGTTTCTTCTCATCTTTACAAATGGCTTTTGTGACCACAGCCTTCCAGCGTGGCTGCATTCCAATTTAACCTGAGAGCAAATCTCATTTAATCAAAGTCATGAGCCTCATTCTCCAGCAATATTTAAACTACATGCTCATATCTTCTGTTTGCTCTTAAATAAAAGGAAAACGGGGCAGTACCAGGCTCCAGTGGCGCAATCGGTCAGCGCGCGGTACTTATAAGACAGTGTCCTGCAGAGTGATGCCGAGGTTGTGAGTTCGACCCTCACCTGGAGCAGTTTTACACAGGGATGAGGAAAACGACTGTGATAACTGATATACACAGATTCCAATACTCCCTTCATTAGACAGTACAAACCTGAATGATTGGAAAAGGATTTCTGCCTCCATGAAGCATCTTATTTGATTAAAGCAAGTGAGTGTGTGCTTTTCAAGAAAGTAAACTCAACTTGATTTCTTTAACTTTCTATTATCATATTACACTAATTGCTAACTAACCTGGTCAGTATGGAACATTTGAATCACTTTTTATGACTCCTTCACACATGCTGAAGTCTATCGGAAGACATTTTGATTGTCACGTTACTGAGAAGTCTCAAAGGTAAATCTCTGCAGCCGCTCATCCTGCAACACCTTCGAGGCGTTAATGGTTTGGAGTGCATACCGACACAAAACAGTACAGTAGCTGCAAAGCCTGCTGGGATTGTGGTGTTAATCAGCAGCTTGATCAATGGGAGTGCACAGTTTTCTTTCATTAGACTTTAACACCTTGAGCAGGATGTAATAAATTCTCCTGAGCTCCAGTTGTGTAATAGTTGTGTATACTTATATTAGATAGTAAAATGCAGCAGGTGACGCAACAACACATATCAGCTTTTAATCTATAATAAAGCTGTAGTCTATAACAACTCACAGAAACTGATCACAGGTCAGTGTGTCAAATATCCTTACTGGATAACATGTGACATGTGACAAATTTTAGATCAGTGGTTCTTAATAAATCAATCCAAAGGACTCACACTTCTTGAACCAGAACATTGTTCGGCAATACACAATGCTTTCTTTTGCTTTTAGTAGTATGCAACTTAAACCCTTGAAACGTATGGTTTAGATGCTTCATGCTTTCATGTGCCAACACTTTGTTGCATGTGACACACGGAGGTTTTTGTCCTTTTCTGTCATCATTAAGAAAAAACCCACATCAACAGTCGCTGCAGTATTTTTGTTTTGCCATGTTAACAGCTGGTCCCATGCTTCGCTTTCCCACACACACACACACATCTGCGACCCACTCAAAGTGGCCCTGCGTCACGACCCACCATTTGAGAACCACCGGATTAGATCTCTCTCTCTCTGGTCTGGTTTGCAATTTCTCTGTCATCTAATTTTAATCAAATGTATTAGATGCAGTGTGGAAAACTGTTTGAGAGTTCTGAAAGTTTTTGTTTCCACAGCTGTTTGAATTACTGACAATCTGTCTTTCAGCAAATCCCACAAATATGACAAGACTGTATGCATTACACTGCTTACTTGCTTTTTTATGTTTTATGATCATAAACCCTTCAATCTGCCAGACATCTGTAGATGTAACCACTTGTCTACAGGGGTGCGTTCAATAACAACCACTGTGCCAGACATCAGGTCCCTTGTCACTCCACGTCTGGCTCATGAGGGACTGGAAACCTGAGGTCCCTCACTCAGCTGCACGACATATGATTCCATGTAATTGGATGGTATTTTACTCCCCTCACCTGAGCTCCTAAAAACATTTTGTACTGAATGCCTTGGTTTGTAATTGAGCACAGTGTAAACAATACATTGCAGCGTGGGTAATGTGAGTATTAAAGCTGCAGCACCTGCACCACAGCAAAATAATTATGAAAAAGAATGAGTTGCATGAAGATAGAGATGAATTTCAGCAATTTTAGTCATACAAATGTATATTCACTGAAACAAGTAATATGGACATTATTTCTCAATCTTTTACAAATACCGATAACAAAACACTGTCTAGTATCAGTTAAAACAAACATGTTATATTATAAGGAGAGGGTTTTCTCTGAGTTCTTGATAAATGGCGAGAAGAGATCGGGTCATCTGCCCCGTGGACGTCCCGTCGCCAAACACCCCCGAGATTCGACTTTGCTGGATCTGCGGTAACAGGCGCTGAGAGGAAGAGGAGGGGGACAAAAAAGAAAAGATCACCGAGACAAGTTAGATTTAAGAAGAGAAATATTCATTGCCAAAAACTGGGGCATCAATGCGCTCTGATAAAAGTCTTGAGCTGAATGGGTTTAAAAACATGCTACAATGCATCTTGTTCTCCATTCAGTTTATGGGCTAATTGCTCCGTTAATGAATGTAGCTGCTTATTAAAAAAGACAGATCGTAAGGTGTTGACAATCGCAGCCCATCGTGAACAAAATGAAGAACATGTAGGTCGTACCTCGGCCCGCTGAAGTGCCCGTCTCAAACCTGAGCTCAGGACCCTCTTTGTGGAAGCAGTGCTCTCAGGAGCTCTCTGCAGCAGAGCCTGTGTTCAGGAACAAAGCAGAAGATGAAAGGGAAGAGATTTCAAATAAAACCCTGGAAGCAAGGACATAAAACAGGATTCTAGTTAAGCCTAGTTAAATGTTACAGCTAGAATCATTAAAAAATTGCGTTGTCTGACCGAACGACAAAGAGCTTTTAAAGAGCCAAATAAAATGTATTTTGCAACAAAAGGTGGGGGAATAAAACAAGCTCTACTGCCTTAGCAAGTATTTTATACAGTTTTTTCTGTAGAACACACAAAAAGCTGCAGGGAGCTCATCTCTCAACACACAGCTTGAACCAAACTCTCTAATTATTATTTCCCTGCTTTCAGTTCAGATCACAGCAGAGCATCAACTAATGCAAGCTGTGTGGTCCATGTTTGTTATGGAATAAAGATTATCCAGAAAACGGTGGTGCAGTGGGTAGCATTATATCCTCACAGCAAAAGGGTTCTTGGTTTGAATCCCAGTTTCTCAGATTGTTTTTCCTCCAGTCTGACCATACAGATTTGTCCATTCTCGATATGTGTGTGTGTGTGTGTACCTGTATCCGGTGCAACACAGCATGGTGCAGTCCACACACTGCTGCAATAGATGAACTGTCTACCTGAACTTCTATCGTGCTCAGGGACTCCTCCTTCCCCGAGCTCTCCTCCCCTATGTTCACCTGCAGAACAAAAGGAGCCACAATGCAACACGTTTAAAACATGCACAGTGCATTTATACACACGTTAAACCTTTATCAATCAGATAAACTGGACCTCTTTAGCACTCAGTTTGACCGTTTCTCCATTTGGACCTCGAGCTTGGACAACAGAGCTGCTCAGTGACGACTTGTCTCCTTGTTGTCCCGTCCTCCCTCCTCCTGGACCTTCAGACAACAGCCAGTCCAGAAGAGCAATGCACAGATTTTGAGGATCTGAGGTTTCCACCAGTGCGTCCCCAAGAAGCTCGGACGACACCCGAAACCTGGCCGAGTACTGCTCAGCCTTCGCTGCACTCTCTCCTCCTCCTCCTCTTCCGATACACCGAGTCCGGTGTGAGCTTAGAAAAGCTTGGACGGTATCTGTTGTGATGTTGCTGGATTGACATGTGGAGTTTTTGTTGATGGGATGGGTCGTGGGACGGCTCAGCTGCAGAGCGTGCAGCCAATCTACCGTCAGTGTGTCCAAGGGCAAACTGATACAACCGCTCTGCAGGTCGGGGAGGTGCGTCCTCTCCTCCTCTGCCAGGAGACTCGAGAGAGAGAAGATGAGCGAGCAGGCCACCCTCAAAGGGAAGCATGTGTCGCCTGCAGCTGCGAGGGGTAGCGACACTTCTAATGTTTCCCCTGGATGGAGATCGTGAAATGGGAATGAAAAATTTGTGGAGGAGCTTTCCCCTCCTGCGCTGGGTGAGTAGGACACAGGAAACACAGTAACGCTCAGTGTCCAGCCCTGCTCCAAAACATAAGGACTGGAATTATCCAGGACACATGTTAGGGTCAGGAAGTCTTTCTGGAGCAGCCTGCTCCATCTGGTCATGGCTCGGCATCGAATTTGCTTCTCCTGCACGGGTGGATGTTCTTCAGCATTTGTCCTGGCTGTCAGCAGGAAGCTGACGTTGAGCACCTGATTCAGGTGCCGCAGAATTTGGTTTTTGGATTTGATGGTAGTTTTCAGCGCCGAAACTCTTAAGGAAAGCAAGGAAAACCACATAGATCAGATCAGAGAAAACTATAACACATTTAAGGAGTGATTCATTTCATAGTTATATCATAAAATGAATCATGTTACATGTACCTTTCACACACCCCCCCGATTGCAGACAGGAGATCCCTGACGCTGCGGCCACCATGAGAGGAAGTCTGACTGGACACCCCTACGTCCTGTCGCCCCTCAGGTAGGACAATCCTCTGGAGCTGTCCTCTGACAGACAGCCCCAGCAGCTGAACTCCACCTGGTGTGTGAGACATATTTCCAAAGTTAGTCACAGGTCAAACACAGAGGACTAATTTGGCGTGGATGGAAACACAGACAACAATGGGCTCAAGGAACCTTTTAGTTCCTGGACATAATATTCCTGGGGCTTAGAGTTCTAGGTCCTTCACCTTGGTAGAGATATGCACTCTACTAGTTTTATTATTTATTTTCTCATTAAGTCACACAAGCCTCTGTGAACAATTTCTTCTTTTTGTAAAACTTACACAGACCCACGAGATCTCACTTCACAAAAGGTGTGTATCCAGTGTTTAACTCTCAAGTATCAGCTGTCTGTGAGTTCACTTTTAAACTGTGGGGGTGCATTTGTAGAAATCAACACTTCTATGCTCAGCCTGACTCACCTGCCGTGTTGTGTTCAAGTGCAGCCAAGGTCATGACTCCACACACATTCAAACTGGTGGGGCTTTGGAGGGCAGCAGGTGTCTTACTGGATGTCTCCTCATCCCTTTCCTGTCCTTCTCTCCCAGATGATCCCTCTGACAGATCCAGCAGCAACAGGTCTGAACCAGTGCTGTAGTAAAGATGGTGTTGATCCACAGAGCCACACACCACAGGCCCCGGTACACACCCTTCAATAAAACCAGCTGTGCTCCCCGCTCCCTCTGATCCTCCCTTAATAGCCTTCATCAGCACCACTCTCCCTTGTTCCCCCATTGCCACCAAACATTGCGCATGTCCTGGATCCGTTTCCTTGACAACAGATGCTCCGACAAACACGACTGGCTGCTCCAGGCTATGCAGGACTCGGAGCCGTGATCCTGGGAGACGCAGAGGGAGGAAACACAGGCGTCCATCTGGAAGGCCGAAAAGGATAACCGGTGATTTGGCGAGGGCGGTATCAATCCCAAAGAGAAGTTTGAAAAGGACAGGTTTGAGGTGGATATGACTGTCGGATAAGGTGGACGATGGGTCGCCAGAGTGGACACAAGACAGCACAGGCCTCCTTCTCATTCCTGCTCTCTCAGTGTCACCCTGTGCACCAGCTGAGACCAGTGGCAGACTGAAGGAACTGAGCAGCTCGTAGCTGCTGGACTGTGCTTGTGTTTTGTACAGACTCAGCAGCCAGGACGTTTCTCTCTGAGAGAGGATCAGGAGCACAGAGCCGACGAGGAGCAGCGACGACACACCTTCCTCTCCAACCACCAGGGATTCAGAGGAGATCTTCAGCACAGCTGGACGGGAGGAGGCATCAGCCGGGGAGGTTTGAGCCCTGCAGAGGTCAAAGGTCACATTACATGCAAGGCGTTCTATTTTACAACTGTGAATGCAGTAAAGTTAAAGCGGTACATACCTGGACAGCAGAAGTAGAGGGCTGAAACAGTAAACTCCACTACCACAGGACACATAGAGGAGCTGTTTGTCATGACTCTCAGACAGGTCACTCACAGGGGCAGGGAACTGGAGGACAGCCTGTTACAGAACCACAGCACAGACAAGAAGAGTCATGTATGCATATATATGTAGGTATGCATTCATTCAAAGTAAGCAATATGGTGTGAAGATAAAAATGTTGATGAATTTCACAATGAGACATACAGATGGAATAATATAATTTGCTTACGTTGTACTGATAAGAATTCAAGTACACTCATGTGCGAAAGGACATTTTTATCAAAAATAGTGCCAGTCATGGTGAGTTGTTGTAATAGGAAATAAAGTGCAACATTTATTTTACATTTTCGAAAATTGTAAAAAAGCCAAGAGATGAAAATGAGCTCATTAACGTATTTACAGTATTCTATCTACAGTGCTCAATGTGCCTATAACATAAATACATGGTGACTATGATAAAGTGGCTCTGTGTGCAGTTGACAAACAGATTTAACTCACAGTTACTTTTCTCTCTCGAGTGTTGAAGACGTAGACTTCATCGCTGCCTGTGCAGATGTAAACATCTGTCCCTAAACCGAACGTGATCCTCGGTGAGAAAGATGCGTGTGTGCAGCCGAACTGTGTCCATGTGTCAACAGCACAGCGTCCGTCCATCACCACAGAGAGAGAGGAGGAGGAGGAGGAGGAAGAGCAATGTGTAGTGTTCTGAGGTCAGTTTGTTCCTGTGAGCAGGATGAGTGGCTCATTTAAAAGTTGGACTCATGATCCTGAGCCGGTTGTTTACAGAGGAAGTTCCTACCAAGTTCCGCGCGTCAAGTTTTGGACCAATAACAGGAAAGAACTACATTACCCATTAGGCTAGGCGGCGGATGTTGGCTCGGTACGTAGAATCCTTGCACTAAGGGGAATATAAGAGGGACTATGCCCTGACGCCCGTAAAGTAGCATCTAATAACAGCAGTTGTAGTTTGTTTGTATATTGTACGGCGGCCGAGAGACCTCAAAGCACTACAAATGACGAAAACACATGCAAGGTGGTAGGTGCCCAGTGGAGTACTCTAGGTGGCGCACTTCTTCCGGGTTGTTCACCCACCCACGAAGAAGAGTCATCAGTCGATCCTGATTTTTCCGCCAATCAAAACAGTCGGAGCGAATACCGTCCTAAATTTGAAAAAACGGCGTCTGTCGGTGGTTCGGACTCGCGAAAGAGAAAACATATACAAATCCAACAAAATGGACCCGCTCACGGAAGAGGCGACCAAGATGTATTTCTACGAGAACCGACTGAAGAGCTTCGCGGGCTGGCCCTTCGAGGAGGACTGTACGTGCACCCCGGAGAACGTGAGTGAGCGAGCAGCTAACGATGCTAAGCTAACACAACAACGGCAGCTCTCCGGCTGGAAAACACCTATTTCCTCCTGAAATGTAACGGCTCCAACTGCAGGGCTATCACGATGCTAACCTTGTGTAACAAATTCACACAGTAGTCACTGTAAGTTAGACGAAGGCTAACATAGCATAAAGTTTCGCAGGTTGTGTCTAATGTAACATTTCAAGTGTTGCTCCTCGTATTGTAGTAGTGTTTGCTGTAGTCTGAGGCCAGCGAAGGAAGGAAGCGCTGTACAACACGGAGATATCGAGGAAAAGTTAAAAATATATGCTGATGTTTGAGGTGTCATGTTTTTATTGCTGCCAAAACAAAGCTACATGAAGTAACTATAAACAAGTGATGGTGAAAACACTGGAAAATAGGCTTGTGGGTGATGGCATACAATACTACTACAGTCCAGCCCTACATGTATTCCTCAACTGTAATATTCGCCCAGTTTTTTAGAAGTACTGTCCATTAAACACTTAAAAAGTATGATTTGTTCATCCAGTGAAGTGTTAACCATGTCTTAGTCACATCCTGATAGACTATTACTTTTATTCTCCATATTGTTGTTTGGTCTGACCAACAATCCTCAAACCCACAGATGGTCAATTTACAATGTTATAGAGCAGAACAGATCGGTAACCCTCATTAAACAGACAGTCATTTGAATGCCCACCTGACTGTTGTTGTCCCTAGTCTTCAACCTAACATCAATCATGGTCTGTAAACAATGAAAATGTCCTCACAATTATCTAGAACTGAATCTAAAATCTTCATAAGGCCTTTCAAAACACACAAATATTTAAAAGTAACAGGATATAAAACAGGGAAAACTATGTATGTATAATTATCTAGCAACTATGCATGTGTGAAAAGCTGGAACTAAAAGATATTTTGTTTATTTTCTGTGGTTAGATTTATTTAACAATCAAGTTGATGATTCATTTTATGTCTTTGAATCTAGCAGTTACAAAATGCCAGTTTTTAAAAAATGTATCACTTGATTTTCCAGATGGCCAAAGCTGGTTTCGTTCACACCCCCTCAGACAACAGCCCAGACATCGCCATGTGTTTCTTCTGCCTCAAGGAGCTGGAGGGCTGGGAGCCAGAGGATGATCCAGAGTAAGATAGTCACCACACAACCAGGCTCATGGGTCACGAAAGCAAATAACACCACATATTTCCTATCAATTTCAGTTTATCTAATTTTCCTAATTAATCTTTATCAAGCAGCTTAAAAACACACTTGCATTAACACATTCTGAGGCAGCGAAATTTAACTTAAAGTCATCTTTTTCTCATTATCTCCTCTTTGGCTGGCTGACTAAAATCCTCCTGTGTGGGCTTTGGAGTGATGGAAACAAAGTACTCGACAGGGGCATAATTGTTTCATGGAGTGTAGAAGCTGTTTACTCCAAACAGAATAGTTTAATGATATTATATATAATGTAGTAAAGCACACATCCCCTCCCTCTTTATTTGCTGTGTGACAGTAAACTTGTCTTCACTGTTCCAGTGAAATGTTCCACATGTGGACATGATTCAATCACATTTCTGTGTTACATGAATCTGTTTGTAGCTCATACAATAACATTAACCATCTGAATAGTTGTAGCTCTGTAAATAGATCTATATTCATGGTAATTGAAACAACACAGTTTGAATTACTGTGAAATTGTCACTTCAGTTTAGCTTAACAAAATAGATTGTACTATTATAGTCTTTTCTCTATCATGAGCAAATTCTTTGGATTACATTAGGACCACAGTTAACATATCCAACTTTACTGAGGCATTCTGTCTAAGTGTTTATTGTTTACCTATCTATGTTTCCAGTGCAGGCAATCTAATGTCTGTTTTACATGGTAAGAAATACATTCATGGCTCATGGTCCTGAATGTAAATATTTGTCTCCTCATAAAAGTTTACACCCCCATCACTGTTTTGTTTCCAGAAAGGAGCACAAGTCCCATTCACCCTCCTGCCACTTCATTGCCCTGAAGAAGAAAGTAGAAGAGCTGACTGTGGAGGAATTCCTGAAACTACAGAAGGAGAGGCACAAATTCATCATTGTAAGTTCTTCCGAGGGCTCCACCATTTTCACATTACTGACTTGCATAACACATGTTGATCAACTGTTTACGTCACATAGCTAACATATTTTCCTACTCTGTTCTTTTATCTTTTGTTTAGAGGACATGTCAAGTGCTTTAATCGCACAGATAGACCAAGTAATAGAAAAAACAGACCTTGTCTTTTCCTCTGGCAAAGTTATGTCTTCACCCCTGTTCGTTTGTTCGTTGGTTGTTTTATTTGTTTGTAAGCAAGAATGCACAAAAACAACCGGACAGATTTCCACAAAACTCAGTGTAAGAATGTGGTATGGGTCAGAGAAGACTCCGTTTAGCTTTGGAGACGTGGGCCAGATCCAGAATTTTCTAGGACATTTTCCAATGAGTGTCATTCTAGTTATTTCTGACTCTTTACTTTTCCTCCAATCACAGATCAAATCCTGCCAAGAGGCCATCACCAAGTTTGAAGACACGGCCAAGCTGAGAAGATCAGATATCATCAACTCGGCCATGGGAGAGGAGTGATGGACTGGCTGCGGATTTTCCCTCACCGAATTGCTTTTCATGTTTCTTTTGTGTGTTTGTCTCTGTGATATATCTGTCTCTTTCATTGTCTGTTATTCATTAAACCTCTTTTAATTTACCGACGTGTCATATTTTGTGTCTTAAAATATGTATTATGTGAATGCGTAAGAATGAGATAAAAAATTTAAAGACAAATTATCAGTTAATAACCATGTTTCAGCTCTGTAGGAAACAAAACTGAACTGCCCAGCAATTGTCTCCTTTTCCAAATTTATTTACAGTCAGAAAGCAATTTATAAATTCTATGTTTGCGGATTCTTGGTGTACGGGTTGTGTCATGAAAAGAAAGATGAACGATACATGTCCAGAAACCAGCTGACATGCACTGCAGAGGCGTTACAGTAAATGTTTTATGATAATATCATATTCTTATTTCTTAAAAGACGGCTTTTTGCTATCAGTCAAAATATTTGTATTTTACTTGAAACGAATATGAAATTGTGGCAGCTCCACACACAGTAAAACTCACAATGAGAGGTCCATATAATGACAGAAAGACATCAGACCGGTGGGAGGAGTTGGCTCCTGGACGATCTGACTTTGTTCCCATGTGTCACGTTATCACTGTCTCCCACCACTTGCTGCGTAAACGCGCGGGTCTCCCTCGGATTCAAGTCCCTCCCATGCAGACAGAAGCGGCGGCTGTTCCCATCCCTCTACGTCTCCGTGCCATGATCCACTCAGTCGAGAATGAGTAGATCTCCATCCATCCATCCACTCCACATCCTCACCTCTGTCCGGAGAGCTAAGCGTGTGGATCACCTCAGAGGTGCTTTTGGCACAGGCGCAGCGCGCTTCTCCACATCCGGCGATGAGCGCGTAAAGAGCGGATCAGTCAGACGCAGTTGAAGCCTTCTTCGTTCCGCGCCCGGTCAGGATGAGGATAACCTTTGGCGCTCTGGTGGTCGTATCAGGCATCTGTGGTCTCCTCAGCTACGCTTTCCTGGCCACTTCCCTCGGAACAGAGTACTGGTACATTATAGGGATGAACCCCATGAACATGAGCGACCTGGAGCACGTGACCTTCCACTATGGACTGTGGACTATAAACGAAGGTTGGGCTCTCATTTTACATAACTTTATTTCCAATAACCCAGTCATTGATGGAGTGACATTGCAAAATGACTTATTTGTATTGTAACATCCAGGTGGGAAGATGGACGAGGACCTTATGGACCCTTTCAAAGCTGACGACTCCAGATACTCTGACACTGAGCTGCTCATGCTGAGTAAGTCTCTGCTCCGGCTCTGATTCAGCTTCATTTGTATAGTTGTTCAATGTTATAGAGAATCCAACAGCTCCCAAATATCAATACTAGCAGTTCTAGTTCATAGTAATATTAATACCATGTATGAACTCCTAATTATTTAATTGTCAAGACTCAACAGGTGTGTGTGCGTGTGTGCGTGTGTGTGTGTGTGTGTGTGTGTGTGTGTGTGTGTGCGTGCGTGTGCGTGTGTGTGTGTTTGTGCGCAGACATGCACAGTGCCATAGTGGTGGTGCTCACCCTCAGCCTGGTCCTCCTGCTGTTCGGAGGGATCTGCGCGCTGGTCAGCTCCCTGGCTCGGAGTCCTGTGCTCCTCACCAGCTCAGCTTCCTACTTCTTCATCTGCAGTAAGTCCACCTTTCATAGACAAATATTACAAAAGTCCCCTCTGGTTCCCCTGCAGTGTGTGGACTATGAGGTTATTAATGTGAAAGGAGACATTGTAGAGGTTAAATGTTGTTAAATACTTAACCGCCTTCCAAACGGATCCATTCAAACGAAAAATACAATACCCAGTGGCACTAAGATCAACCAGTAGCCTACGACTTGTGTGCCTATTACTACTGACAATACCAAGGTTCAGTGTGTTGAATTAAGTGACATCTGGTGGTGAAGTTGCATGTTGCAGCTGAATATCATATCATACTTTCTGTAATTAAACATTGTTTGTTTGGAAAACTTGAGGACGACACTTATTGAATCCTCTAAAAAAACAACAACAACAAAACAACTGAACAGACAAAGGACCAAATGTGTGTTCTTTAGAAGTTCTGCAGAAATATGAGCATATGGCAACAAAATAACATTAAATGATGTCCAGTGCAATAGATGGTCTGTTTTATAAGACACAATTTCTCAAATTTAACAAATACTTTGGTCAATATTTAGTTACAATTTATACGGAATTGCTGCTTTTTGCAACATAAGTCTTTAAACAATAACAAGATGTTTACTTCTGCCAAGGAGATTACACAAGCAGGATTACACAAAAAACACCTGATGGTTTACCATGAAACTTGATGGAAGGATGTGGTAAGGGGACTGATATTCATGAGTATGGGAAATTTGGTGCAGACTTAAATAAATATCAGAATCTACTGACTATATATGTGGTGTCATAAGTGTGGGTGGTACTGAGGGACATTCTAGTTTCACATTGTAACAATGGAGCTGCCCCCACAACTAAATTATTAAATCAAAGCCCTAATAAATGTGCGCAAAACTATGACTATAAAACTGTATTTTAAAATAAAAGCTTATTTCTGCGGTTGTTTAAAAATGGTTTATTCTCGACAAAAACTGATGTTTTTCTCTCACCGCCTCAAACAGAAATAATGAAACTTCTCACTGTGTTTCATTACCAGCACTTATCACGCTGAGACGTTTAGGTGAGGTACAGCTGAGCCAACCAGCATCCATTAGGACACCGCAAACTCAACAGCGCTGATGCAGAATGATGCACTAACAAGATGAAGACAGCAGTGCAAATATTGCTGTTGTCTTGTTATTTACAACCTGATTATCTGATCCAAGTTCACTGTCCTAATCTGAACAAGCAGAGCCGTCATCGTCAGTCGGATTCAATTCGTATTAAACTCACTTTTCTTTTCTTCTGGTGTGTGTTTTCCATCATAAATCTCCTACCACACATCCAACTGATAACGATCTGACCATCCGACAAATCATGTCAATTTGGGTCAATGGGGAAAATCACTTTACTCCTAACTTCGTCTGCACCATTATGTTAACCTGGGTATTTACAGTAATCAAGTTATTGGTCCGTGGATTAACGCGAAGAGCTCTTCCCTCTGGACCTCCACCTTATGACCTTCATAAAGACGAGCTTTGTGACGGATGAACACTTACCTAAAGAGACCCTTTATACCGTCTCCCTAATAAGTAGCACATGGTAAAGTGTCGAATCTAATGTTCCCTTGAATTAGATTGGAGTCATCTTGTGAACTTGGTGACCGCCCAACTGTTAGGCTACCCAGGACAGGCCCTGCTTTCTTTTTGCTGTCGCCTTTGTCCTGTTTGTCGTCCAGCCTTTTATAGTCCCTAAAATTATATTATTCGCATCCTCCGTCATGTATTATGTGAATAAACCTCAACACAAACTGGAAATGTCACTTTATAGAGGGTATACCTCCTCCAAGGCCCAATAGTCCCTTTATGAAATCAGAAGTTCGGCAATAATCTATCCAGTAGTTTTTGCGTAATCTTGCGGACTATAGTCAAAACTTTATTGAAGGTAATTATGTGCTAACACCCACATTCAGGGGTTGAGACTGATGATATCGGACCTTATTACAACACTTATATGTTTGAAGAAACAGACATCCACACACGTGTATGAGTCTACACACACACACACACACACACATCACAGGGACAACATGAATTTTCTGTTAATTTCTTTGTTCTGTATTCGTCGTAATGCTCCAACCATTAAACAGCCCAGTGTGAATTAGCCTGAGCTCCCTGCAGGGTCGTTCCGCTGAGCGCCTCATTTTCAGTGTAACTCACTTTCTGAGATTTCCTCTGAACAGACGCACATAATGTGAAGCCATTAGTATTGTATAAATGATAGCATGCATTTTTGTTGGGATTATTATTATTATTATTATTGCTGTTCTTATCTATTCTTTAGAGGAACTGGAAGTAAAAAGAAAAACATTTGACTAATTACAGTAACAGCACCAGAAGAGAAAGATGTCAAAACGGTTAGTTTAAGTATTATTTGCTTTAGTAGTAGTTTTTGAAGTAGTAATGGTAGTAGAATTAGTAGATTTGATTGAAAGCAATGAAATCATGTGTAAAATGTCCATAAACAAGAAAGAGTCTACAGACTCTAGCAGCTCTAGTAACGTCAATGTGCTCACAATAAATACAGGTGAGAAATACAATAGAATCTAAATAAAATATGATAAAATAGGGTAAACTGGACTGTATAACAACAAAAGTATATAATATAATAGCAATTTTAACAATAAGAAAAGAGACAGGAATCAGATAAAAACGACATAAATATAAATATAATATACACATCATAATCAAAGAGTAAAAGCAGTCTGTGATTTGTCTGTGAACACTTAGACCCAAAGATCAAACCATGTTCAAAGTATCAGCAGTTCAGCAAGTAGAGTGAACGTTAGATACAATTGTTACCACGTCCAAGATGGACCATTTGACACTTTGGCAATGATGCTAAATGAAAAGGCAGTGGATCGTGAAAGGTTTTGTGTTCCATGAAAAACATATTACCATCCAAATAATGACTAACACATTTCAGTGTAGAACTAAATAAAGTATCGTCCATCTAATTTCCCAAAATGGGCCAGATCACAAATACAACATTTCTTTCAGTAATACTTCGTTCAGTATAATGGAGCCATTTCCATTTTGCTCTCCCTCGGTCGTCATCCACTGCTTCTCTGCTCTGCACAGTCAACTGCATAGAAATGAGACATCAGACGCAGCTTCCTCATCGTTCCCCAAACTCACAGCTCCTCAGGGTGCAATTGTAATGAAATGAATATTTTCCCTCTCCCTGGGTCGCCCCTGCACTGCACTCGCATCCCCTTAAAAACCAATAGCGGGCAGATCAAAATTAAAAGGGTTTCCAATGGCAACACTGTGAAACTTGTGAGGCCCGTGCGGTTGTGCGTGTCAGTGTGGTCTCTGCTGACTGCGATGTTGTGTATAACGGGACAACACATGCGTCAGTGTTTCCTGTGTCTCACAATATGAGATTTTGGGAAGCTAATGGCTCCCTGTTACTGCTGTTTTATTGATGAGCTCTCAGTGCACAGCTCCGAGTGGTGTGAATTTCCACTTCATAAGTGCTGCGAGACCAACAGGCAGTTTTCTTCCTCAAAATGTGCTTATACCTTAAAAACATTAGCTATATTTAATGTATGTGGTGCTGTGGTTAACCCCCACTGGTTTGAATCCCAGTATGGCCAGAATGTTTCTGTTTCTGTCTGTGTGGGTTTTCCGCATTAAACGTCACTCTCTACATTCCGAGGAAACAACTGTGATGAAGTTTGTTATCGTATAAAAAAACCCAGTTTTAATCGTGAAGACTTAGAGCAGCATTTCTTGACTTCACAAGGCAACGAGTCAATAATCCAGCCTCCGTGATGTCTTGATTTAAAGTTAGGTTATGTTCATTTGTTTCTAAAACACTTGAAATCCTGTCTGGGGGAAAAAGGAAAGAAGTGTGGTGTCTGTTGTCCTCACAGGACGGTGATAAACGCTGAAATTAAATAATTGGTCAGTTACCTGTCTGTCACTAACCGATGTGCCGGCACACACCTTGACCCTGCACATGGCCTCAGCTGGAGACATATACAACCCAGAGTTCAGCGAGTGAGTCACGAAGAAAGTGGGCTTCTAGAGGTTGTGGGTCAGTGAGGGTTTACGTGTTTTGGGGGCGTAGAGCCAATTTGAGCGGGTGGGATGTATCCATTATCAAAGTGTAGCCTTGTCTTGCTAGCCTCTCCAGGATTACCAACCCCTGCTTTAAGCCAAAATCATGTTCTCTTTCAAAACATACAAGTTCTTTGTCAAGGATTTCATAAACCCACTGAGTTTGTAAACCCGCCTCTGCTGTGTCGCTCTCTCTCCAGGTCTGCTGACCCTGTGCGGCGTCAGCCTCTACATCGTGTACTCGTACGAGGCCCTGGCAGAGATAGAGCGGCAGGTGGGAGCCGAGGGCCTGGCCTACATCCACACCTCCTTCGGCTGGTCTCTGGGTATGGCCTGGCTCTCCTACATCCTGGAGCTCCTCACTGGGGCTCTGCTGCTCGTCGCCGCACAGATGGTCAAGGTGCAGCGCAGCAGTCCCTCCATGGCCTGACACACGCCTGCACAGGGGAAGCAACACATTCAGGACGGGCACTGAACTGAACTGAGCTGTCAGAGTATGTTGCTGCCATGTGGTTCTATGGCTGGACAGTATTACAGCTATGACAACATACAAAGACTGAATTTAAAATCAGTTGAATTCATTAAATAGAGTTTTTTGAGTTGGAAATGTCAATATCATTAAATCCGCTCCAGACTGTTAACTGACTGAAGTGAAGTGAGTTTCATCCATCTGGCCCGTTGCTCCCTCTTGTGGTTGGAACTTGTATCTGTCCACAACCACACTGTTATCATATTTTCTGTGCTAAACTATACAAGCTCTCAATTTAAGATATTTTCCTGTTAGGTTAAATATGTAGAAACATCTGTATTTTCATAGTATTCCCCATTGTCTGTATTTGTATTCATGCAGATTGATTTTATTTCAGGTGTATTTGTTTTGAATGTTTACAGTCTGAAGGTTAAACCTAAAATGTGTTGTACATATCATCGTGCCATGTTAGCAGCATGTTTTTTCTTTTTGAAAAGATAATTGACTCCATGTGCCAACTTTAAAAGCTTCAATACAGCAAATTACTTCTTTCTCCAACTTCTCGTTGTTTTAACATATTCCTTCAGTTCTCTGGGTTTAATGCACAACAGTCTCTTTCTGTATCGTAGCGTTTTTTTCCTGATTACCAGTTACTTTATGTTTCATGAGATGTACTTTGTGCTTCCAGCATGTTCTTACAACATTATGTGTGATTAGGCCTGATCCTCAGTTATCATTTGTTTGCATGTCTCTATTGAGAAGTTTGACTTCATCAGACATTGTAGAAAAATAACCCTTGTATGATTGTACCATTGTTGATCGCATCAGTGACATTGACGCAGGTTTGTGTCCCAGTTCAACAGAAGCACCTGTTACTACGGTAACAGCCAGGGCAGTTTACAATTTAAAATAAATGGAGTAATCTCTGTCGGTGTATTTGCTGAAGTGGTCATCAGCAACACTCACGCCAAGCTTGAAGTCGATCAAATGAGATCTTGACAGAGATTTCTCCATTTAAAGTTCGATCTTTATTTTTTGTATTTTTTATCACTAATATTTGTTTATTTACATATTTCATTCTTGTTTATTCTTTGTGAATATGTATGAGTCTTATATTCAACTGCAACGATTGAGGTTCACAAAACCTCAGTTCCTTGAAAAGTCAATGATTACAGTATTACATATATATATATATATATATATATATATATATATATATATATATATATCTCACTTTACCACAGACTCAATTTCTCAATATATATATATATATATTGTAAAAGCAAATTGAGAAATTGAGTCTGTGGTAAAGTGAGTCATGCTTAATGAGATGAAATGAGATCATCCATGCTCAATCAGAAACATCAAAGTGCTTCTAGGAAATGACACAGCCTGGCAGCCAGTTAATTTATTAGGACATGAAGTAGGCACCAAGGTTCCAACTTTATAAAACAAACGAGTCTTAGATTCAGTCATTTCTTCAAACAGTGTTAAAACAACAGGAAACGCTCCAATAGCATGAATAATACATTCACTACTTCACTAAAGATAAGCTGGAGCATTAACCTGACTGGAGACGTCCGTCTGCTGCTCAACTCTGATTCTAAGCTTAAGTTTAGCTCAAAAGGAGTCGGACCGTAGACTGTAAATACAGATGGCCGACATGACGGCTAATAATAAGTGAAGCATCTCGATTGCAACCTGCTGGTGGGCTGCAGTATAAGACCTCCTCGATGTTAGTGGATGGGACATGGACCAAACTAAAAAGTAAAAATACATCTGAAATACATCTTTCTCAAAGATGGCCTCTGTCATTTTAGGGCGTTCTGTCACACTTGTGTTTGTGAAGTCTGAAGTTTGCTTTTAGTTTGTCAATAGAAGGTCCCATGATACTAAAACCTCCAACTACAACTCAACAGCACTGCAGTTCCTTTGAGGTTGTCAGCTCTTTAAGGCAAGGTGGTCCACCACACACATTCAAAGAAACATCAGGCCTCATTATAAAAGATTACTTTACAAAAAGATGGAACCAAACAGTTCATCAAATAAATAAATGTTCCTAGAAAATGTCATTTTCTCATATATACATATTACAGATTGTTCCACGTGGCTGTGATCAGGGAAGAACCTCCATCATGGTATTGGAGGGGACTGGCTGATGTTTTGCCAGTGTCGGTTTGATTTATCCAGCTCATCTCAAAATGTGCGTATCGGTTGTTTGGATGAGAAGAAAGGAGCAGAGTTGTCAGCTGTAGTTCATTCTTATGATGCTGGATATTATCCTTTAAAGTCCTGATGTTTTCATCCATTTGAATCAAGTTTCTTTCTGTGTTGCTTACTGTTCAACGCTTCACGGTTCAGGACGGGTGAGGACGACGGCCATTTCTGCGCTTGTTCTTCCTCTGATTTCACCGATTGTGACAAATCATCCAAAAAACGCACTTGCACGATACTTCCACGCTGCCACAGAGAAGTAACCTCCAGCTGAGCAGGAGGGTCGGCTTGGGTCAGCCAGGTAAGCAAACCTTCCCTGCAAACAGCAGGCCCACGATGGTGAAGAATATGGACATAACGAAGAGCACGTAGGAGGAGCCCACCACCGTGTTGTTGGGCAGCTTGTACGGCTGACCTCCGACCTCGTTCATGTAGAAGCCGATGGGGAATATGAGAGCGGCCATACAGAACAGGACCACTGTGACGGGGGGAAAACAGCAGAGAGAGAGAGAGAGAGAGAGAGAGAGAGAGAGAGAGAGAGAGAGAGAGAGAGAGAGAGAGAGAGAGAGAGAGAGAGAGAGAGAATGTCAGAGTCAATGAAGGGCTGCTGAAGTTGATCTGATATGACTGTGACGCAAGTGGTTTGTCTGTCTGATGAAACCACGGCTTGAAACAGCTTATTTCAATATTCAATACTTGGTTTCCTTGTTTTTCAAAACATTCCGATTTTAAAATGTGTGTGGAACTAAAAGGCTGCCCTCAGTACTGACGTCCTGTGCATGAGAACTAGCTGCTCTTCTATATATAGAGCCGTGTGAAGCCCGACTCCTGCCACAGCTCTCTCGAACACAGACTCATTTTGTCTAATCTAACCCCCAAAATAGTGTCCGGCCCATCAATTAGAGCTCCTCAGTCACTTTGACGAAATTAGCAGACAGAAAAGAAATGCATTAATGTGGAGTCAGACCAAGTCCACTTAATTCCACAAGAGATTCTTAAGATGTATTTTACTTCCACGGTCATTTCATAAACTGTAACGGAAGGTTTTGTCTCAAGGTTATTTTCCACCCTTGGTTTTGTACCAGTTAAAATGTCTTTTGATGTTTGAAAGGCTGATCTCAACTCTATCTCAAGTTTATCCTGGATCTTTGAGTATCATTTGAAAAAAGAGAGAAAATCAATGATGTGGACATACAGTGTGGAATGGATACTGCATGAGCATGGAGGGTGCAATTCAATTTGAAAATCCCGCTTGTCATTACTCGTTATAATGAAAGAAGATTAAAGGTGAGAGCGCACACTTACTCCCTGTGAAGGCGATCCATCGTGCGTATCGACTGGCCTCGCGGCGCCAGTGTGACATCACCAGCAGGCCGCAGGTGACGGTGAGGGAGACGATGCCGAGTAAGATGAGGAAGAGCGTGGTGATCCACTCCGGGGGCAGCTGCGGAGGGATGCAGGTCCGCTCTCGACCGTGGATGGTCTGGCATTGGCGGACCAGACCCACGGTCAGGGAGCCTGGATGAAGAAAGACAAGAGGAGGAGAGGTCAAGTTAAAGAAAACTCTTTCTTATTGGATCCTTCAACAAAGCAGCTAAATATGTTTGGGGGTTTATTTCCAATCTTTATTCAAGAGCTTGGTTTTTCATTTTAAGTGCTGGACATGTTGATTTCTGGTTCAAACCCTGAACCTGCACTCAAATAGCCTCAGCAAACTGTGATCTAACTGTGTGCTTGCACTCAGATATGTTTGTACCTGGATTTTTTTGTGCAACAAGACTGCTAGGTAGAGTGCAGGAAATCTATCCAGGCAACAAAATATCAGAGTGCAAGCGCAGTTTGAGCACAAGCAGAGCAAATTTAAGTGAGAGAAATCTCATATCGCATTTCCTCCTGCTTAACATATGTATTTCTTTACATGACAAACTCAATCTAACTCACAGCAGCATGCATGTATGATGTTATGACATATTTTGACCGTGTATTGAGGGCTCCCAGGAGCCTTTCTGGTACCCCAAAGTGGCCAGGGGCTGAGGAACTGTTGGCATGGAAACAGGCTGATGGGCAGTGCCAGCAGCACCATCGGACCCCTCACCACCACCTCCACCATCCCCCTAGTGATTTACACATGACGTCAAACAGCTTCAGAGTCCTAAAGAGATCAATTACCCCACATCATCAAGGCAAGTCACCTGATGGGCTCCCAAAGACACACAAACACTTGGATAGAAACAGCAGCAGCTCGGCTCTCCATCCAGAATCCCTGTGCTGGAATCCACCCGGCATCGAGCAAATGAGTGAAATCAAATCCTCCCACTCCTTCATTTATTCTTTTGTCTGTCCCGATTCTTTTTCTCGCCTTCCCAGGAATCTGGCAGTGCCCAGCAGGCAGACACAGAAGAAAGAGGAAGTCTATCCGTTTAATTTATTGAATCGTAGAATTAACAAGTGATGCAGGAACACCAAAGGAAATATATTTTATATTATAGACCTACATTTGCATTTAAATGTTAAGGACTTTAATATATCATGTGTGAAAGGCCATAGGAGAACAATTATGGACGGTTGCAAATCTGACCATTATGACCATTATGAGCATATCTCTCCCCTTGTATCCCTCACGAAAATAAAGTCTTCCTCTAAATATTTGATGTTGGCATGGAAATGCTTCAGCTCCTGAGCATGGATCACGGATAGTGCTGCCGGGTGATGATACCAGGACCAGGCTAATGGAACAAACAACAGACCCAAACCACATCCTCCTGCAAGCTGACCTACTCCCCCTGCACGCAGGATATCCTGCTCCCTCTCAACACATCCTTTCATACCACAGAGTGGGGGACAATGTAAATAGTGCGATCACATCCCTTCATCCAGGGCTCCACAACAAACCAAAGCTAGTTACAGACTACAAACAGAATGTGTTTTTGCTTCATGTTTTTGTGGAAAGCAGTTTAACCGTCAGATTGAAGCAGGAAACAATGAATGGGACGGCATAAGAATATTACCAAGAAATGAATTGGAGCAAAATTATCGGTATGTTGCATTTTAATAGATACAAAACTGGGCCTGGATTCCTTTATTTTACTTTTTAGTGAGACAGTCTCCACACGGCTTCATTTTACAGAAGCCACAACAACTAGTTCTTTGTACTTCAAGTATTACTTCAAGTATTACTTCAGGTATTACTTTAGGTTTTACTGCTGAGATATACAGATTATGGACACAGTGTACACAAGATTTTGTTTGATAGATTTTGTTATAGATGAGGACCAGGCAAAAGAAAAAGAATGAGTAAGGGGAGTTCTTTTCATTTTGCATTTCAAGAACAGCAAATGTCAAGAATGTGCCGAAAGTTGCATCTGTTCCAAAGGAGAAAACATTGAAGCTTGGCAGGAGGTGGCTGCATTCGTGCAAACTCAAATAACTGGTCATGGGTGAATGTAAATATATTGAAGGATACAGCATAAAAGGATGAAGCACACTGGTAGCTCCATTAGCTGCCAGTCACTCCTCTAATTTGTGGAGCAGAGGAGTGGACGTGTGCGTGTGTGAGTGCTAAAGTTTTGGGTTGAGAGGAACATGTGTGAGTTTTTAGAGGAGCTCACCAAACACAGGTTTGAGTCAGCCACTTGAACACACACACACACACACACACACACAAATAGACACTGTATGTCCACACTGGTGCTCAGTTTCTAACTGACCCACCACAGTGCACACATACTGACCTTGTGTGGAATGAAAGAGCAGCACAGTCAAACAAAGTTACCTGTGTGTTTGAACAGCAGCTGGAACGAACTCTCACCATAGACTGTACTCTCACCAATGGGGTGATTCTGAAAGATCCTAAAATCGTATACAGAAGCTCACTCGGAGTGAACTTTGCCACAGTCATGTTATAAGTTGATATTTTTTCCTCATCTTGTATGAGTTTTAAAAAACTTAGAGAGCAAACTATACAGATTTAGCGACTGATTCCGGCTCCGTGCAGAGGCACAGATTGAGAGAAAATCCTCCTCCGTAAACTCCGAGCACTCGCAGGCAAAATAAAATACGTCATGCCAGCAGAGTCTGAATTCTCCAGGTGGAAAACAGTTCCCTCCCAGGGGTCCTCATTAAAAGTCACACGTCTTCATTCCCCGACACTTCCTGCCTTTAGGTAATTACCACTCGGCTAATTAAACAGGAACAAAGGTTCCTTTAGTGCATTAAGTACAGTCATGTCACACCATTGTTTAACATGAGGAACGGCAGCTCAGGGGGAGAGCTCTGAACTTCAGTCCATTCCTGGAATGTGATGATAGAGGAAAAAATAAAAAAGAGTCGCTCGGTATAAACTAAAAACAACTTTTTTACAACAAATGAAATCCTGTAATAACCACTGTAGCGTACGGATGAAGGCTAATCAGAGCATCAACAGTATCTGTGCATGTACTGTACTGGTGCTGTTTGTCTGTTGCATCAGTTTTAGTCAATGTTTAGCTTTGGACTTTGCATCTGAATATTTATCTATTGCAAATTGCTCATGAAACCATGTTTTGAAAATGTAAATATTAATATCGTTAAATATCAATAACTCAAAATCAAACCGGGAAACTTCACAAATTAAACATTAAACATCCTATTTTACACACTAAAGTCTGTCTGATGTGGTTTGGGGGAGAACTAGATGTTTGAAGTGGCTTCTTTGGACAAATGATAGACAGTTTATAAAGAGGGAGGGCACGTCTCCACATCCTCCCACTATCCAGAACGGAAGCCCAAATATCCAGGATATGAAAATCGACATCTTGCATATTTGGGCTAGAGCTAGAGTCTTTAGTGAACGAGTGATGGAGCCACGGTAGCGAGGTCACGTCGATACATGCACTCAGCCAATCGTGGGGAGAATTTGCTTTATGTTTTCTGAAGCTGAATTATAATATGTGTGTGTACGTGTTGGGAAAATATCCACATATTGTTCTTACCTTTCTCTATATTCTTCTTCTTAAATACTCAATGCTTTCACACTCACTGGAGAATTAAGAGGAATCACTGCTCTTAACCTCTGATCACACATAACCTGTGAGGACAGGGATTCATTTCCCAAGGGTCACAAACTAAACAGGTTGACAGTAACTCTCTGATGACTGATTTCTGACAACATGTGATGTGTCTGATGTCTCATCGGCCTCAGAACTACTGTGTGTGATCAGGGTTTTTCACACACTGGCTTAACACAACTTTTGAAACTTTATCAAATGGAAAAACATCCAGGTTAAGATAACAATATTGGTTTAGATCCTATGACAGATGTTATGTTTAGCTCTCTACGCTCAGAGCAGTGACCTCCTCCTCTCTGTGGATGAGGAGGTCAGAGGTCAGTGCAGCAGCGTGGACCAATCAGCAACAACCAGCACCTACCAGCTGATTCTCCGGTGTTGATCCAGTCCGGGTTGACGAGGCTGGCGATGGCGAAGATGTCCGCAGCGAGGAAGAGGCACCCGGAGATCACGGTGAGTTTATCCATGTTGGTGCCCTCAGGTGCGGGACACAGGGTTCGTGCGCCTCGGTCCCACCTCCCGGGGACATGGACACGTCAGTGACCTACAGCCCCGGCACAGGTCTCCTCATCCTGGTGACGATGATCATGATGATGATGATGACGATGATAATGATGATGATGAGGGGGTCGGTCCACTACTCGTCCTCGCATCTCGCTTGAGCCCGTGCTGCGGGGAGACTCCCTTCTCCAGCCCGGAGGGTGAGGACCGCTGCCCGGGTTCGAGGGTCGCCTATCCCCGCCGGATCCTCCACCGCATCCCCGTGATGAATCCAGAAAACCACAAGAACTTTAAATTCTGCTCGAATCTCCACATGAGAGGTTTTGCTTCACGCATGCACGCGATTTATTTTCTGCAGAGATCGAGCCCCCCCTCCTGTGCACGCGCACAGACAGCAGCCAGCAGCCATGTCCACACTCCAACTCAATCTGAGATTATAATCCCGTCACCCACGATCTGAGTTCCAGTCGAGTGGCTCCTTTAAACCGAGAAACTCAAAAGAGTCTGTGATCCGCAGACGATGCTGTCCTCTCACTGCAAAATCCCGTCCACTCAGCTCACGTCTCTAGCAGCCAATTCTCGCGAGAAGACCCGCAACTCCTGCCACCTCTGGCATCCCCATAAATTATGCAATCATTTCAACGAGCTGCAGGGAAAAGCAGATTGTGCATTTACATCCTCGGGCTCATTCAGTGAAACCCTTCAAATTAACACCTTTATTTTCTGTGAGCTTCTTCTTCACTCAACTGTCCACTTACTTGTTTGTTCTGGTGCTCTCGCCACCAGATTGGAAAATCATTAGTGTTGACAGAGAAGATTTTACAATTGGTCCAGGACTTCTAAGCTTTTCTTGGACTTCTCCTTAATATTTCCTGGATGGCTTGTTCTTACCTAAATTTGGCTGAAAGCTCCAGAGCCAGATCCTGCTTGATCCAAGGTTGTAAAAGACAGATTCTTAAGGTGAACTGTCATGGAGAGATGACATGTTGGGGCAGGAAGTTTTCTGGTTTCTGTCTCAAGTTTGACGAATCATATTTGAGCAGATTAGAATTGCCCGAAATGCATCGGCTATCACCTTTATAATTGATCTTAGTCTTAGCATCGATGTTCACCGTGTACACCGAAAGCCCCAAAGACTGGTCCTCACCCCCAGAGGCTCATTTATCAACAGACGATAACAGATGGGCTCCGAGATTGAAAATAACCAAGCGAAAAAGTCCAACATTTTACAGCAACAAAACACCAACAAATCATTAGAATTCATACCACTGTGTATGGTAGATAGAATTTCTTTATTATTTTACATCAGCTGTACAGTAAATGTGGACAGATGAGTGCAGCACGACATTGTGATGCGCCAGGGCAGCATCGACTATATACTGTGACAACACCAATGAAGAACCAGTGCTGTTACGGCATTATAGCGCTCAATACAACAGCAATGCAAAGAGTGGAGAAGACTTCCTGTCGGAATATGGAGGGGACAGAATTTGCTTTGTCGTCATAGATGGATGAAGTACAAGGGGACGGCTTTAGATCTCGTCCACGAAGGGGGTGTTTGCGAGGTTGCCGCTGGACGCCATGGTCTTCTTTCCAGACACAAATTTGCCGGCAGCCTTGAAAATGAAACACAGAAAATATAACACCATTTTTAAAAAATGCCATGTATCACATTTAACTACTGTTTCATTGGATATCAAGCATTAAAGGATTTCCCCCAAAAGAGTAAGTGAAATATAATTAAAATAAGAAAATACACAGTTAAAATGTTCATCTTTGGGCCAAATTATCTCTTTGTACAACGCCCTACATTGAATTTGAGCCTCTGTACAAAAGAAAGCTGAGATTGTCCTGGTTAACATGCAATATGCAACTGCCTGCAAATTTAAGAAAACATGTAAAAAAAAAAAAATGTGTGTAAGTACATGTTCTATTGCATTAAAATAAACTTTTAACCCATCATATGATTACCAACTGATTAATCTATGTCCGTAATAAATGACTACTTAATCAAACGTCTTACATTGGAGACATCAGTCAAGGAGACGTTGTCGATGTTCTTGAGGATTTCCTCGGGGGGGACGTAGGATCCCTCAGCCAGAGCCTGAGTGCCCAGGGCCTCCAGGAAACCCTCTGAAGTCTCCAGAGACATCAGGTATTGCCCCTTCAGCTGAGCCCTGAGGGGAAAACAAAGACAGTTCCAACATCAGCCACAACAGTTCAAACTGAGCAAGGACAATATTTAACATAGAGAAAAAATAACTGCAAATGAGGCTCATTTATGCTCAATGTTAGACATGGATATGAATATTTCAGTGGTATTTACTGTCAACAGATATACAAAACATCATCTTTGTCCTCAATGTCTTGATCATCTATCTTTGTGTCTTACTTGGCCCGAGTGAGGTCGGCAGCTGTGACTCCACCATCAGCGACATTCTTCACCTCGGCAACGGCCGCTTTGATCACCTGCGGAGGTCAAGACAAGATACAGTATTTCACTACTTTGTATTAAGATTAGGTTGTGGTGGTAAACTCCTGCTGTGACTGTGGGATACTCACATCACCAGCATCTGCAAACTGGGAAATGGTGTAGACCCCAAACAGACCAGAGTCGGAGTAGCTTGCATTAAAAGCAGTGGCCTGGTCAAAAAAGAGCATATGTGGGGGGGAAAGTTGTTCAGCCACTTGTCCATGGGTAAAAGAAAAACAGGTTTCGCAGGTTTTTAAAGAAACCTCACTACTTTTGGTGTTAAATGGATATTACAGGTACTGTTGCAAATATGGAGACCATGGCAATTTCGATGATGAGCTGACAAACCACTTACATCAAAGGGGTCAGCAGTTGCCTTGGCAACACCTTGGATCAGTGTGCTGGTAGCGTTGGACCCCCTCTTGACACGTGGACCAGCTCCCAGTAGATGCTGCAGCACACTGAAGGCCACAGCCTCACTGGTGCCTGCCGCTGCTGACTGGCTCACCACCGCTGAGTGCACCAAACTGGCGAGGCTGGCCATACGGGTCTCACCTGGAAAGAGACAGGAGGAGGAATTTAGAATCTCTTACTTTCTTTGCTCTGAAGTTTTTTGAAATTTTAATGACACAGGTCCAGCTCACCTCCACGATACTGAGCCGTGGCTCCTGTGGTGCCTGCTCCGCTGCGGATGTTGAGGAATTGCTCTCCGACTTGCGTCAGCACAGCATGGTCCACACCTGGAGGAGAGGTGAACACAATAAACCTAATGGTCTTCAACACAGAGCACTGCAATGTCCACGTCCATTAAGATTGTCCCTTACCAAGTCCCACAAGGGCCATCCTTGCACTCGTGAAATTGTTCTGGACAAACTGGTGCAGCTGGAAGGAAAATGCAAACATTAGAAGAGTGGGAATGCATATTAAATCAGTCTTAACAGATTTAACACATGAGAAGTACTCACATGCTCAGACTGGATGTGGCCGACCATGTGGTCTGGGCAGTACAGAGAGTTAGACAGGGCGTTCTTGTAGGCGGCTTCATGGAGAGCCTCAATTACAGCTGGAAAAAAGAAAGAGGCCTCATCGTTAACTGCAATATTCATGATGTTGAAGCTAAGAGATCATCTCAAGTGATATACTATTACATTTGTCTGTATGATAGAGAATCCAGAGACACTGGCTGAATTTAATATCTATTTTCATCACTTGAATAATTTTTTGTGGAAAATAACTGTTGATAATATTTTTTCCAATAATTAGATTAAAAAACTTCAGTAAACTAGATGCTGGAGGCTCCATCATGTCTGCTCTAGTTTACAGTGAGGAGGAAGTTAAGGATTGGAGCTTTTATTGGGGCATTTTCTGACTGGGATTAAATTAAAAAATGTAACTGTGTGCACATTGCAGGGGGAAATAAAGCCTCTACCCATTTGAGTGCTTTGTGCAGCTTCAGCTTTGTCCCTCTTCACTCTGGGTGTGAGTTCAGACACCTCCCATCGCCGGAACTCTGGGGCTGTGGTCACATTGATCAGATACTCCATCACAGTGTCACTGCAGACCAATAATAAAAAGAAGGACAGAGAGAAGGAGGACAAAAATTTTTTTTTTATTGATATGACTCCACAGAAACTTTACATTTGGGCTCACAGTATGAGACTAATGGTCTTTGTTTCACCAAAATAAATATAAACTTTATAACATATGATCACATAATTGTAATTATTCAAAGACTTACATGTCATCCCTCAAGCAGTCGACAGTGTACATCATGTTCTCTCTGGATGAAGTCGCACTGCGGAGAAGTAAAAATATTTAAATAGAAATGCAGAGACTTGTGTTCAGTGGTTTGCTATGACTGCTTGCTTTCTTGATTACTGACCCCAGGCTGCCTCCCACTGCCTCAACTCCTCGGCATATCTTGAAAGCTGAAGCTCCTTTGGTTGTCTGAAAAAGTACGTCAATGCTACGATGAGACAGAATCCAGTATTCATTATGTTTGTTGTGTTCTACAAATTAACACATACTATATGGAATATGTGCTAGGGTTTGTAAATTACATCTTGTGCCCTGTCAGAGATGCGTAATGGCTAATGATATATTATAAAGACAGAGGACAAGAGGCTTTGTAGATGAATCATACCAGGTGGGAGGCCAGTCGGAGGAGGTGGGTGACCCCACTGTTTTCAGGGGTCTCATAACGAGAGCCGGCCTTGACAGCCACTCCGATCTTGGAAGCAGGGGAATAGTTCTCAAGTGAGGCGATCACCAGTCCACTGGGCAGTTTGGTGACCTGGACAGATGGAGGCATAAACCCTGTTCAGACATGACCCGCAGTTTGCCTTTTACAAATGCACAACACAATCGGAGGTCAACTGCACAGACACATTCACAACAACACACCACCTTCTGCATTATTCAGGCGTGAAGGGAAATCAACTTTTTCATCATGAGACATTAGTTTTCCATTATTTTTGCATCTGTACCACATTAGAGGCATATCCAAAATGTGTTTTCTATAAGAAAAACTCATATCTTCATTGTCAGACCCAGCACCACACCTGTCCCCATCACTCCCAAACATACATGGACATCCTGGTAGGACTGAGCAGCCCCAGGAGAGAGCTTGAGCCCTGCCAGGGGCCGGACAAGGGACTGGCCTGTTCTGGCAGCCACATGGAACCGTCTCTGTGGAGGAAAATGAAAAGTCAACCACAACTGACCTGCACGTCCTGCGGATGAAACTTCACGTGTTCGGCAGCCGCGGTGGCCTCCACCTTACGGGCAGCCTGGGCCGCATAAAGCCTCGACTGGAAGGACAGAGAACAGTGGAAGGTGGAACATTACAACTTATGTGATGCCAGCTGGTTGTCAGATGTAAAAGCAGTTTTAAAAATTTCAAGATTTAAAAATGATGCAGTAGGAGTCATGAATGTGGCAATGGAATACATTTTGGCAGTAATATCAGTTTGTTATCATCTGGTGTTATTTGTTATTGTTTTTTGATATCATGAATCACTGTGATCACTGTGAATGTTTCCTGCATGGTAAAAATAAGTTGAGCCAGTTTGTTTTTTCAAAATTATCATTATGACATCTTCTAGATCTCAGCAAATCAAGTTTTTAAGGCGTCAGACAAAATAACTCAAGGCCTTTCCTCAGCCTCTCAAAGACTATTTTGCTTAGTCCCTGGCATCTCCACCAGTGCATTCAATGGCTTTAGTATTTCTGGAAAGGAGGGAAGAACTTTGATGCTTACAAAATAAAACACAACATTCATTGTGCTTAAGATACTACAGAAGTCCATGTTCTTGTACGTGCTCCTGAACACATTTCAAATAGCTGACAAAACAAACCTGTCCCAGGGATAAGTATCTGTCCTGTAGATTAGAGTTATATCATATGGGTTTCATAAGCTGATGGTATATTTTCCGCGTGAACAGTTCTTTTCAAGTGCTATTGGGAAAAAAATATATTTTAACTTCTTCAGTATATTTCCGAAGACAACAGGATAAACTCCATCTGCTTATGACGATCATGACTAAATAAAAAGCTTCATGGAAGCTACTACCTGGAGTGGAGCTTAGCTAAATTAGTCTTTACAAAACAAGGGGTTACAATATTTCGTTATCTACATTTGTAAGTAAAATAAATAAAACAATAATACTGCAGATCTCTGGTTTATAAGATGACATTATATAAGTTTATTACCTTCTTGAAGTTGTCTTACCTCCAACACAAAGCACAACGTTTCACTTGGTTAAGGAAAATCCAAAGGTGTAATATTACCGTGAATAGACAGCTAATAGCCTGACAACAGAAATTTGAGGTGAGTTGTATAAGCTGTGGAAGGGTTGTCTGCTCAAACAGGAAGCTAACTGTTGTGTAGCCTGAGCTAACAGTTGTAAGGATCCTGGTTTGATTAAAATGTTTTAGATATAAATATATGAGTGTATTGACTGTATTTCTGATGGTATTTCGTTATAATTCTGGTGTAACACAACAGGCTTCATCTGACCGCTTCCTCCTCTGCTCCTCACCGAGCTCGTCCTCACACGACCCCGGGTTTTAAACCCTCTCTCTCTCTCACACACACACACAGATAAACTAACGACTACTTCTGTTTACATCTGATCCGATACTTCAATACAACATGTAGGTTGTAAGAGTCCTTACCGAGAGCTGACTTATTCCCCGAATCCCCTTCATCTCCCCTCTCTCCTTCACTTAGGACGATGAAGCAATATGGCCGGCCTTGAAAGTGCCCTACCCAGAATGCACAGCGCCACCCTCGCTCGCCAAAGTACCGCGGAGTCAACGAGAACGCGCCCTCTGCTGGCACGGAGGTGAAAGACCCAACGTAACCCGTGTGTTTATAAGACCTTACTACACGAAACACGTATTTAACTCTAATTTAAACTCAAAGGTCAATCTAATTGATACGGCTAATAAATTATATTAATAGAGACAGGTTCGAAATTCAAGAGAAAAGTGAGTAAGTTACTGAAGGAAATTTGATTAAAAAATTTACCAAAATAAAAGCAGAGTGTATAAAATCATATGTAAGTATTGTATACAGTAAAATGTATGTTTAAATATATGCATATATTATATTGAGATTATTCCAATTATTATTATGATATAATACTACTACCAATACTGCTAATACTCCTAATAATAATAATTATGTGTTTTATTTTCTCAGTAGTACTTCCTGTCGTTTCCTCATCTGCTGGCCAGTGCGCATGTGCATCACCACACACGTGCAGTAAACGTAGTGACTCCTGCATGTGAACTCCGCGCTGAAACTTTTCCTCTTCGCAGTAAACTATTAGCAACGAATCGAAGCTTTCGTCTCGTCTCCTCTTCACCAGCCCGTGAAACAACAATCCTCCGTGAAGCATTTCGCCGAGAGGGCGGAAACAGCAGAAACCCACTTCACCATGGTGAGTGTTAGCTCTGAATGAAGCCCCACGCTAGCTCACCAGCTAACTGCTAGCACGCCGAAGTGACCATGCTGCACGGCGAACTGAGCTCAAACTTAAAAAACTACACGCTAGCTCACTTGATAAAGCGTTTCCTTGTGGGTAATGTAGTTGTGTTGTTTTGTTTTTCCTCGGCAGACTGAAGCTCAAGTGAACCCGAAGGCCTACCCGCTGGCCGACGCCACGCTGACCAAGACCATCCTGGACCTGGTGCAGCAAGCCTCCAACTACAAGCAGCTGAGGAAGGGAGCCAACGAGGGTGAGTTTCCAGAACTACATCCATCCAGAATCTAACGATCAGAAGCTCGTTATATGATCATCTGTGAAACGTGGTGGTCCCACATGGTGGTCCCACATGTTGACCACAGCTACAACAAACACAACCTCGCTGCGGGTCTTCAACTCGTCATTGTAAATCTGAAACTGGTCATTTATCAATTATGATTGAATGGAAAACCACCTATTTTAGAACAGTTCTGTCAGAAGTCAAAGTTTCGGGACAAAGAACCAGTTTTATGAATGAAAATTGATTTATCTATATAAAAATCCAAATACAGAAAGTCATCAACTGTATATGTTGGTGATCTACATTGTACTAAAGCAATACAGTGCACGGCATCATGCTACATTGATATCTAACATATCCCAGTGATTTGCCAGGTTGTGGTCAGATCCACTGCATTGGCCTGATATGAACCTTTCACAGACTTAATGATATCCCTGTTTGTTTGATGAAATGAAAACCGTACAGAACAAAGCAGAAAATACGTGGACTTATGTTAATTTCACATATAAATAACTGAAAATCCATATTGGTCTAGTTGTGGTTTATGTGTTCAGCCAGAAAATAACCCAGAAACTGGGGTTGTTTGGAGAATCACTTCTAAATTCAATGAAGGCGATTTGAAATATGTCCTAGTTGCTGAAATGTTGACGCTAAAAACCTCCTCCTCTTCTTCTCTTCCAGCCACTAAAACCCTGAACAGAGGCATCTCTGAGTTCATCGTGATGGCTGCTGACGCTGAACCACTGGAGATCATCCTCCACCTGCCACTGCTCTGCGAGGACAAGAACGTGCCGTACGTCTTTGTCCGCTCCAAGCAGGCCCTGGGCCGGGCCTGTGGGGTGTCGCGCCCCGTCATTGCTACCTCGGTCACCATAAAGGAGGGATCTCAGCTCAAGCCCCAGATTCAGTCTGTTCAGACGGCCATTGAGAGACTGCTGGTCTGAGTTCTGTCGCACTGTCGTCTCCTGAAGGAAGAGGAGAATTTATTCCAGTTTGAAAAAAGTCCTGTGTTCTGTTTGATTTAAAACAGTTGTAATGCATGGAGAAGATATCATGATGTACTTTTGATTTTTAGGACAATGCATTCACTTCTGTTTCAGTTTGCATTGACGTTGCTTGGTTCTTAATAAAAACCTATTTTTTTTGTACTTAAACCTGGTGACTTGTCCATGTAGTCTTTCGTGTTATAATCATTTTTTCTCATGCTGTGTTATAAACCTGTTAACTGTATCAAAGATGTCCTAAATCAATTATGATTAATATTACAAGTGATGAATTTGTGTTGCAACCAAATACAACAGGAAGGAATTTCCTCTGCAGGGTTTGGGGTCATGTTCTTCTGGCAACAAAATCAGATTCACTGTTTGTTTGAATTATGGAGACAGTTAGTTGTAGAAGTGTTTGCTACCAACTTACAGCCTCACTTTTTCTGTCTATTTAGAATCCAATATTAACTTCATTATACAAAACATGAAAATAACTGGAGCAGTAACAAGGTCTTCCTGTAAATAACTAGATACTAGTTACTGAAAGGGATTTGAGGAAATATAGTTAAATGTGCTGCACCAGTTGTAGAAATAGTGATTGACCTACATCGCTGTTGAAGTACTCAGAGTCTAGTGGTTACCAACTACATGTAAAATTATCTTGGCAACGGAAATATGAATAACCTTTGCAACAATATATTTTGTCGATTGTATCGCATACTTTAATCTTTTCGTGGAACTTTGACCACTTAGATACGGCAAAATGTTAAGGCAATATCGAAATAAATAATATGCTACACCATAATAAGTTTTAAATTAAAAAGTACAAATATTACAAGAATAAAGTTGTAGTTTAAGGTTAAGATAGTCGGTATTTCCAGGAAAATCACACTTTTTAGGAAATAAACATAATACTTTGATATGACTTTTCTCATAATATTCTTAGTTATGCTTGTTTCTTTCTCTGTATGCTTCTGTGCTTGCAGTGGATGGGCAGATGGGGAAATTGAAACCCCAGGTGAACAGCAGGGAAATCCAAAGTATAGGATGCATATTTGATCATTTATATCCTTAATAATGTCATATCGATTTTCAGCCTATTTTCTGGCGCGACACGGACAAATGATCAGAAAGCTGATGTGAACAGACCAGTCGAGTAACATGAGGGCGGAGAGGAGATGTATAGCTTTTCTTGGCACTGCGCCATGCTGCGAGCGGCATCTGCGTCCGGGGTAAAGCCTGTCCTCCCGGTTCCATTTCCCCATTCTTACCATAGCGTTTAAATCACTTTACTGCAGCTCTCTCTCTCTCTCTCCCTCTCCCTCTCCCTCTCCCTCTCCCTCTCCCTCTCCCTCTCCCTCTCCCTCTCCCTCTCCCTCTCTCTCTCTCTCTCTCTCTCTCTCACACACACAAACTCGCACTCACACTGACAACGGACACATCCGCATATTCTAAAGTTGTCAAACAGTTACATCTGCTCTTTCTGCACAGAGAGTAGTCATGCCTGTGTTTTGCGCATGGAACCTTGAGTAGAGATCCGATTTCCAGTGAACTTTGGACTTGGCTTGAACTCATTGGAATCGCAGAGGCAACATTCAGCCATGTCTGACACTCCTGTTGTCATTTGGGAAGACGAAGTCAGGGATCTGCTGACTTACAGCGCCCTGGTGCCGCGGCTGGAGGAGGCCCTGGGTCTCTTCTCCATGCGGGACAGTGCTGAGGTGATCCAGCCGGTGCGCACCACAGTGGCTCTGCAGAAACACCGCGGGTACGTCTGCTCGTCTTTACTGGAAATCAACCATTAACACTCTGCGGTTGCTGCTAACACTTATCCACTTGCACAGGTTCCTGGGGCTGATGCCTGCCTACATGGAGAACCTTGGAGTCCTGAGCACAAAGTTGGTGTGCTTCTACAACAGGGAGGCTGGTTCTAATCTGCCAGCCACTAATGCCACAATGTTGCTGCTGGATCCAGAGTATGGGAATGTCAAAGCTGTGAGTAAAACTGGCCCATGCATGAGCGAATCTGACAAAAATACCCCCTGATCAAGACCCAACAAGTTTCATGAGAATTGTTTGAGTATTGTTTTGCGTAATCTTGCTAGCTAAAGAACAAAACCTTCTCTGGGGAGGTAATAAAACATTTCTCTATTACATTTCTACAACCTGCAGGTCATTGATGGAGAGGTCATCACCAGCATGAGGACAGCTGCAGTCTCTGCAATCTCTGCAAAGGTACAGTGTCGGAGGGCAACAGTTTGAACTGTAAGGCATCCGGGTCCGCCCAGATTCCTCGGGGTGGGGGGATTTAGCATCATTGCCTCTGAATATATATATATATTTTCTAAATGATAAATTTAAGCTATTATTGTGATGACCAGTAGGTACTTTGTAAACCAAAGTCATCCAAAAGCCATCTCCTTTAATAACCTGCCAATTCTGACATCCCCTATGAGACAGAAAATGTGTGTGTGTTGGTGAGTATCCTATAATTAGAGCTTCTAACTAAATTTGAGAGGAATGCGCTCTTTGACTCTCTCTCCTTCTCTCTGCTACACAACACACTAACCCTTGTTCAGGTTAAATTATAAGAAAGGAAACAGATACAGAGATTAAGGTGTTTAAGTCCCTTCCCTTTTCAAAGCTTCAGTTCTCAGGGGTTACCTGTGTGTTTAATGTTGCTCAATTTTTCTAACTTTGACTCTCTTTGATTTGCCATTGTGTGTTTTCCTTATGCAGCTGCTGATGCGTCCAGAGGCAGAGGTTCTGGCCATCTTGGGGACCGGCATCCAGGCCCTGAGTCATTACAATGTCTTCACTGAAATGTTCTCCTTTAAAGAGGTACTGTTAGAAAAGTACAAAGATGTGATGTTGCCACATAAGAAAACAAAAAAACAAAACAGTATTGAGTTACCTGTTTATTGTTATAGCAAAATGTTTTTCTTGCTAAAAGGTATTTTCCTGACAACTTACAAAAACATACTGCATTATAAGAGTGTGCAATTATCTTTTTTTATTAAGCTCATTATTTATGAAAGGTGAGACCAGAGGGGACTTATTAGACAATTTTGTAATGTAAAATTAAAATGTAAAACCTGTTCCTCTGTAAGCAGCTAGATATTGACAGAGAAACAAACACACTGCTGCTCTGCCAACTTTTTACAACTTTTAAAAATTATATTAAAGGTTGTCTGCAGCGCAGCATTTTGGGATGTTGATTTGAATTATTGTTGGACTGACACCGCTCTTGCTTTAGCTAACTGAAAATTTACCAAATTTGTTTAGGAAAAGCGGCAGCGTACATTTGAAGTGACATTCCACTGAGACATCACACATTGGTTAATGAACTGACACTGAGAACCAGAGTTATTGTATTTCAGCCAGTGCCACCTGGATTTTTTAAACCCAGAATGAACCTGAACCCATTTGGCAATACTAGCTGTCAATCACACTGTATCCATGCCCCAGCAGATTCTGGGATTTATCATTTATTTGATTCTAAATGGGACCACAATTTACGACATGAGCATCATGCTGTATTGAAGGAGACTTGAACCTATTGATCGAGACCATAAAATCTTTAGGGAAAATGTTTACTGACATAAATCAACTGAGAGGTAGGATCGTCCAGTAGAGTCGCCATCTGCTGGTCATTTGTGAGAATACAGGTGTCAAGCAGTTCCTCGGGTGCTTCACTCGGACCTGGAGTCGACATCATTGTTTATATACAGTCTATGATTCATTTCCAAGTTTAGATTTGAGCAAAGTGAAAGATTCCAAACCAGCCCGAGCACTGAAGTCAGATTTGACCTCCTCTCCAGTGCTGCCCAGTGTGTGCAGGCTTTTCACGTCTACAATGATGTCCTACATTTTGACATTCTGAGTCAGTACTACTTGAAATGAGTTCTGTGATTGGTTGATGTATTGTTTGTTGGTTTTTCTCATTGTAAACTGTTTCACTTGCCCTGGTTCTTCACCCCAGGTTCGTGTGTGGAGCCGCTCGAAAGAGAGAGCCAAGAGGTTCAGGGACTCGGTCCGGGGTCCTGTGACGCTTTGTGTCTCAGCAGAGGAGGCGGTGAGGGGAGCGGACGCCATCGTGACAGTCACCAGATCTACTGAGCCGGTACTGTTTGGTCAGTGGGTCAAACCAGGAGCCCACGTGGCAGGTGCGAAGAAAGAATAAACACATTAACAGAAATAAAGAGGAAATATGAGATTGGCACCAATGAAAATGACATATTTTTTTGTACATAAACTATTTCTTTCCTGTTGCTGAGCAGCGGTTGGAGCCTGTAGGCCGGACTGGCGGGAGCTGGACGACGTGTTGATGAAGGAGGCCGTGGTGTACGCTGACAGCAGAGAGGGAGCGATGGCCGAGTCCGGTGACGTCATTCTCTCCGGGGTCAGTCACTTATTGACTGATGTGTGTGTTATTGGTTCCCTTTGCAGAATCTGATTGTTGATGTCCGGTTTTCAGGCGGAGGTGTTTGCAGAGCTTGGAGACGTTATTAATGGGACTAAATCCGCTCACAGAGAGAAGACCACTGTGTTCAAATCCCTCGGTAAGCTCTACCGTATGAGCGTATCTAAATTAAAGTATTTTTCCGTGTCAGGACAGGTTTTAAATATGTTTTCATGGTATTCTGTGTGACTGAATTGGTTGTTTTTTTTATAACAGGAATGGGAGTTGAGGATGCAGTGTCTGCCAAGCTGGTGTTTGACCAATGGAAAGCCAAACACAGCCAACCATGAAGTAACCTAGCATCTCAGTCTCTGGGTTTTACCCCTGCGTCACACAAGCTGAAGTCCTAACTGTATATTTAAAGCTGCAGTAACAAGTCGCTAGATCATAGTGTCAATCCACAGAACACTCATAATTTCCTAAGCATGTTAATGTTTTATCTATAGCATCAAATAACCAAAAAGTGTATATATATATATATATATATACATATATATATATGTTATTAAAACTAAATGACATTGACCTTTTTAGTTTGTCAAATTTTTATAAAGTCTACGAGATGTTTTAACATTTGCGATTAAGCTTGAATGTCAAAATTTTCTAATATTTTATGAACTAAATAAAATTTGTTGCACTCTTAAATCGTACCCACCTGTACTGTCCTGAGTTTGGACAAAAGATATGAAAACACAACAGAGCATTTTCAAAGAATTTATTTGCTTTAAAAAAAAAAATCTGCATGTTACTATATGAAAATTAAACCACATTTAGCAAGAAATCGGAGTGTGCACTCCCTACGTGCCGTTGAAACACTAATACCACAAGTCCAGATTTAAAGTGGTTGAACAGGGCCCCTATACAGTTTGATCCATGCTCATTTCATAATAAAAGTCATCTGCTGAAGGTCGCATTGTACAACACAGACAGTAAAAGGAGTAACAACCCTCAGGTGCTGATACGCTGGCTCATAAAACATTGATAGATGGGGTCACAAGAGCATGGTTGCACGCCATTATGCAAACAATATGAGTTAATTAAAAGCCTGAGTGTTCAAAGCGGTTTTAGAGCAAAAATGTTGTGTAAATGTGAAATGATAACCTGAACATATAAATAGACAATGAGCCAGCACAACAGCTGTGGCAGCACTGCACCTTCACATGATCAAAACAAGTCAAAAAAACACTGTCTTCATTTAACACGTAGTGAGAAGAGAGCCATGTATTCATCTAGAAAGCTTTTAGGAACAAAACAAAATAACTAATAACTCTGTGTTTTAATTAATACTTCTCTTAGCAGCTGCTATGAGTCAATTTAATAATTTCAGGGTTAAAACATTTCTTCATAAATGACATTAAATGCAGTTTAAAATAAAAGTAAAAGGAAGAAAAAAAATTACATTTTAGTGTTTATGGAGTGACTACACAGGGATGACCGCTGACTGGGTTTTGGCAGCACCTCAGTCTCATCAGATGACTCGTGTAAACAAAACGGTCCGTCAATCAGCCGACACTTAAAAAAAGGAGAAATTTGAGCTTCTAAAAAACGGTATCTGAAAAGTTATAATTTCATTAAGGCAGCAGAAATCTCTTGTGTAAGGGACAGAGCGCAGTGCAGGACCTCCTTCTGAACTAGAGTTAAATCTACGGTCATTTCATGATAAATTCACGTTCAAGTAGTGTTTCTTCACAATGTGTTTCTTCTACAATCCTCCTTCTAACTCGTTAATCAATCCCAGATCCCAAATCGAATCCCCCCCACCCTCACATTCCCCCCAAAGGCCTATAGCAAAATTACTTAATTCCTGTCTATCTGAAAGGGCAACACAGATTTAAGAAACCACAGGTCAGCCCTGAGAACCACCAGCGCTCCTTAAATCTGTGTCGTTCTTTCAGATGGAAGTGTGAACTACCAGAGCTTCTCCAAACGCAGGGATTGAACAGATATCTGGGGTGAACCCCGATATCATCGTCTTCCCTCTGAGTAGGCGAGTTCTGACTGAAACCGTATTTTCTGCTCCTCCTGTGGCTCTCCTTTACAAGATTTTGCACTTCCTCCTCCTCTTCTTGACGGGCGGGGGGCACAGCACCGCCCTGATGGCTTCGTCAAACACCGTCTTAAGGCCGCGCTGTGTCAAAGCTGAGCACTCCAGATACTTCACTGAACCTGGTGGCCAGAGGGGAGCGAAACAAAAAACAACAATTCAGCAATTAGATGGAGTTATTTGCACGGGATGATCATAAAGTTTAAAAGTATTCTATAAATAAATACCAAAACAAAAACAAAACCACAAATTTCAAAAACCTACATTTAAATTCACAACATCAGAATTTTTAAGATAATCAAGATGATCCATTAATTATTCCAGGAGAAATCAAGGAGAAAGCTGAAAAAGGCCTTAACTCGCAATGTTTACATCACTGAGCTCTGTCACTACCATCGGTCGCTGCATGAATGAGTAAGATGTCATTTCATGCTTGTGTGTGTGGCGGTGGACGTGATGAATTACACATTGTGTATCAACTCCTGCCTCCACTATGTGTCATTAGACACCATTCACCAAACATGCGTTTCATCGCTGTGTATAACTTGCAGACCAGACCATGAATATTTCATGTTAATGGGATGATTGCGAAAAGAGGCATACTTGCTGTTGCCAGCAGGTAGCAAAAAAAGACTCCCATCAGTTTGAAATATTAACAGTATGCACTCTTGATTTAAAAATTGGATTAGTGAACGTGCTGTGCTTGAACTGACTTATTTCTTTAGCCATGGCCAGGCCCTGAGGGTAGATGATGGGCGCCAGTTTCTTCTCCTTGAGCTTTTCGATGGTGTCCTTGTCGTCTCTCAGGTCCAGCTTGGTGCCCACCAGGATGATGGGTGTGTTGGGGCAGTGGTGTCTCACCTCGGGGTACCACTGCAGGGGGGGGACAGAGTCAGAGGCGGCAGGATGCAGATGGACTGTGTGGAATGTGGGTGTGTTGCTACAAGAACAGATTTTTTCCCTCCGTTTCCTGGTTGTCATCCAAACTCGGCATGACTTGACCTTTGAGGAACTCGGAGACTCAAACTTCCGAGAACACTGAACAGTTCTCAGTGTCATTGTAACGATGTATGATGTTTATTTCTGTAGTCCTTTTTAAATTGGGATAATAAACTACATGTTGCATCATCAACTTGTTTAGTTTTTATGGCTGTAAATGGATATCAAAGAGAACATTTTACATGTTTAATCCACATTTGAATTCATTTTGAATCCCTTTAAGTGCACATCTTGATGTTTCTATCTTTTACTTTCAGAGCTATGTCTGAAAAATGGAACAACTTTTTGAAATCCTGGTGAGTGGCCAAAATGCCACATCTGGATCTGTGAGTCAGTTCTTTCTCCGCCCAAGCTGATCAGACCATGAAACTTTATGGAAAACAGATCATGAGTATTTGGGATTTGGGGACCCAGGCATTAAAATGATCCTCACTGGCAGAGGCAACACTTTGAAAGATCGGGCTGTTCTCACCTTGGCACGGACGTTTTCAAAGGAAGCTGGACTGACGAGAGAGAAGCAAATCAGAAACACGTCCTGAGGAAGAAAGATGACACCATTAGTCGTTACATTAAAAGAGACAAACTTTTAATTAAAGAGTAAAAGCTTAATGTTTCTGTTCTAAAAAATGTATTTAAAATAATGAGAAATAAAAGTTGTAAATGAAATCAAAATGATTCACAAATGTAGCTCTGGACTGGTCTTGTTGGTAAAACACAAACTGACTCCCACTCTCAGCTCCCTGCAAGTCTCTGGCACAAAGACCAGTTTGTTGGTCAGAGGACAAAGAGGCCAAACAAGAGCTCCCTTTCACTTCCTTCAGCCGTCCTTCAGGCAGTGTATAGGTACTGTGGATACAAGGCTCGTCTCTGCTGCGTGCACAGACTCTGCCCTAAGCAATCCAGGCCAGTGAATAACTCCAAATCAACGTGAAAACAGCATTCAGGCCAACATTGTCTGGCTGATACTGGTCTGTGCAGGACAGCAGACAGAGGCAGGCAGTTGTTGCTACTAGTGTGTGTGTGTGCAAATGCAAAAAAGTGTACACATACTGTCTGTGGGTAGGAGAGTGGCCTGAGTCTGTCATAGTCCTCCTGTCCTGCTGTATCCCACAGGCCCAGGTTGACTGGTTTCCCATCAACCATCACATTGGCAGAGTAGTTGTCGAAGCTAAAGGAAGAAAGGCGAATATTAAGTTTTTCAGGAACTTTTCCTGCCAGTCCCAATACAGCAGGACAATGTCTGGAAAATGATGTTTCTAACACTGAACGGACACATTAATGGAAGAATACAGAAACGTCGGGTTGGAAGAAGAGCTGCACTACACGTAGAAGACGCCGACGAAGATGTCAAGTCGGAAAGACTGTGTTATAAAGGCAGATACTAGTATCAGTGTGCTGTAAACAAAAACACATGATTTCTTTTATACGTTAAGTCCTGTGTCTTGCATGCTCTACCCATAACCCCCCCGATATGTTCCGCACATTTCCTGTTGATTTCAACACATCGGACTTGGACATTATCCTGCTGCGTTCTTCATAGGTGAAAGACATAATCTATATAAAAAACTTCGGGCAAATCCATGTCTGAGAACAACTTATGACACATCAAATCTTGGTGTATAATACAGCAAAGAGATGCAGATGCATAATGTTTGCTTTCTGCTTCCTGTCTGGTGGGAGGGCTCTGTCACATGAACATCGCTATATTTCCATCTCTATGCCACAGATCATGAGAGGTGCGTGTTACTTACACGGTGGGGATGTACTCTCCAGGGAAGGCATTGGTAGTGTAGCTGATGAGCAGGCATGTTTTACCAACAGCCCTGGGAGGAGAAAGACAGGAGTAAGAAAATACAATGATACAAACTGAAGATTGCTGTTCCAGTTCCAGTTACCAGTTGGATCAATGGTTAATGAAAAGGAACAAGGAAATGAAAATAAACCTTTAACTTTATTGTGGGTGTACCCTCTATAATTCTATCTTTATTTCAAGAGTGTTTGTGCAGCCTCCCATTAAATATTTAACCCTTCAGGAAGTTAGAGTTAAGACTTTAAAAGCTTCTTTTCAATAACATCTTCGACTCTATATACACAGTATATCTCAACTATATGGATATATGACTAAATACATTGTAGAGGTGAAATACATGGTGTGTTTTTTTACAAATCTGATTATTTATGATTCAGATTTTTATTTGTATAGATAAAAGATTAAATTTCATCCATTAATGAGAACCGTCTAATGCTGTGGTTCTCCTACTTTTGCTCGTCATCTAACCCGGAACTGACAAAAATAGACCATGGAGATTTGACAAGATAATTGCTTTTAGTTTTATTACGGGAACGGTACGGAATTTAGGACCAAAATATTTATACATCATTGGGTCAGTGTGTTGGTTATAAATTAAATTACTGTGAAAATAAATGAGTCCCTTTTTTTGCCGGGGACCTCCATAAAGGACCCAGGACCCCCCTTTGAGAAACTCTGACACCTTAAGAGCGTGGCTTATCATAAATCAAAACTGTGAATACTATAATGTTTTTGGTCTTTTTGTTATCTGTTGTCTTACATGGTTATGCTTAGGTTGGCAGCTACTCTCTTGTCAATGTATATATATATATATATGTATATATATTGATATTGTGTTGTCTTTCTATTTGTTTATTGTTTTCGTATTGTTCCTTTTGTGTATTTTAAGAGCTCTTCCTCTGGCTTCTACGTGAGGCTGGCCCTACTTGTGTTTCTATAGTTTCAATGCTCTTTATTCTTAACGTATGCACGGTCTTACAAATAAATTAATAAAGTAAAATACTTTTAATCTACAAAAAAAGTCTTTCAGATAAGCATTCGATTCTTCAGTGTATTTCAAAATAAAACGAAAGTAAGCTGCTTTTAATAGTTAGACTTTGCACTACACCATGAGAGAAAACTATTTATCATAAACAAGATTCACTTTAATTCAAACAAAGCTTTTACACGTTTGATGCAACAGAAGTAGTGGTGCGTTGGATTGTCGTTATTCCAGTTTGTAATCAAATAAATAACTTCTGTAGTCGACGCAGGATTATTTAGATACGTTATTGTTGGTGAATTCGGTATGAAAGTGACCGAGCTCTGCTTTTTGATGAAGTTGATTCAAGGCAAAAAACAGATGAACCGTGCAAACAACACCCCCTTCCCGCAGAACACAGCAGATATTCATCTCTGGTTAAATCGACCCGGGGCGTGTGGATCAATCTGCCTGACCCAGCTGAGCTGGAGAGCGGGGACACAACAGCAGCTGTCGCCCATGTTGGCTTGTTGTCCACGGCCAACTGTTGGGAGCCGGGTCCAGCAGCCCGTCGCCCCCCGAGCCCAACAAACCCCGGACCCTTTCCTAACAGCATCGATGGAAGCGAGGATTGAATAAAATGCCAGCTCAACTCACCCGTCCCCCACCACCACACACTTAATGGCCTGCATCGGACCGCTCGGTGTGCTCCTCGGTTAGCTTAGCGTGCTAACAGATAAGGCCTGGAAAGTACCGAGCGAGAGGAATAACGGGACCGCGACCGGAAAGTTCAGATATGTTCGTGTGCGCGAAGGTAATCCGGTTCGAGTCGTCTTCTGCTCGGGGGACAGGAGCCTCCGAAGCACCGGGACAGTGGACCAGGCAGGGAGACACCCGGGGAGACAAGAAACAACTAGTTTGGAGACAAGATGGTCAAGATTCAGGGAGAGAAAAAACGCCCTCAGTGAGAGAAGCTGCAGCTCCCGAGATCCCTGAGAGTCACATCCGGTCAGAGAGGAGCGTTAAACACCGCCATCTACCGGCCACAACAGAGAACCACTCCTCTACTGGTTATTGTCCAACATAACCCATCATCTACTGGTTATTATCCACACAGATCCCATCATCTACTGGTTATTATCCACCCAGATCCCATCATCTACTGGCAACAACACAGAGCCCATCATCTACTGGTTATTATCCACACAGATCAAGAACACTGATCGATTAATGTAGTGATGAAAGAAAAAACATGGAATACAACAATTAAAATTTTGTAAATAACAAAAATAATCATATCAGGCATAAGAACTCAAAAAATTATCATCCTACTTAAATGAATAGTTAGACTTAATATATGCCTAATATATGCCTATACTTCCAAGGTACTAGCATATATAACAAATATCCATTAGACCCAAACCTTTTAACTTGTAATTTATTTTGTTATAAATAAGTAATGATAATGCATCGGTGTGTAAGAATAATTTTAATGTTGCACTTGATCGAAGTGCTGCAGCCCCACAAATGCAGTACCAAATGTTTTTCTATCAATGTTCCATTACAATTGTACATGGCTGTGAAAAGAGCTATTCTGTTGATTTGTTTTTGTAAAATTCTGAAATGTGTAGGATCTGTTTAACTCTTTAATAACTTGGAATAACGGTTTGGCTTCTTCTCTCCTCAGTTTCCTTCTGTCCACTAGAGAGCAGTATAATACAGTGTTGTGACAAGATTAGAAACCTCCCTGTCTTCATATCGCTGCCTTTTAGTCTCCAACCATCATCTCTGTAATGGTTTTATCCCTCCATCAATTAATCACTGGCTCCATGGCAACCACTCAGTCCAGCATCCTCTCTCACAAACACACACCCACAAACACATGGACACACATGCACACACGCACGCACACAACCTTGTCTCTGGATTATGTTATTGGGGGATTTTTTCCAGCAAACAACACATTAACTGGATAAACGTCACCATTAAGTGGGGGGTAAAAGCAGGGGAGAGAGATTAATGAGGGATAAACAGGCCTTTCGTCGCCACATCAGGGAAGCTGTAAAACCCAGTGGAGTCACTGCAGGACCTCGGGACGTCAAACTGGGGAAAGACATTAAAGAGGAACGAGGCGTATACAACATATTGCAGAATGAGGAGCATAGCTGCTTTGGCTTTTTAAATGCTATAAATACAACCAAACATCCAATTGTGACTAGTTCCTCTTATTATTGTTTGCCCTGCTGTTTTAAGAAGCCAGAACTTCTTTAAGAGAGTGTTTGTTGGTGTGGCCTTGTTGTGCAGTGTCTCTCCTCCACAGCCGCCCTCTCGCCCAGAGTTCGTATGCATCTTCCATCAAACCGCAGTTCAGACATTTCCTCGGATCATTATGTGCCACCATTAGTCCTCTAAATAATCACAGGGATTTAATGACCCCTGTCATGGCGCTCTCTCATTTGCATTGGCGTCGGATTGACAGACTGCAGGCAATCAGCGCTCAAATGCCCTGAATGTGCTCTGTAATGTTATCACTCACAATAAGAGTCCACAGGATGTCCGCTGTGTAACTGAATGGGGAGAGAGCAACAAAGAGTGAAAGCTGAAAGATGAAAATATGTATTTCCCCTGGATGTCATCAATGTGGCTGAACTGAGCACAGAGAAGCAGATGGCGGAACACAGCTGACGCTTCTGCTGCTGCTGCTATCTCTGCTTCCCACACAACCAATGTAAGCCTTTATACTTCAGTAATAAGATCATGTAGATAACTGGTGTTGCTATGAATCATTCAATGAGTATGGGATGGATTTCTGGAGTTTATCAGCACAGACATTGCAAATGTATAGCTGGTATAAAGAAAACATTCACCTCCCATGTAGGGCTTAACATATTATACATATATTTTGATAATTGCACAAAAAGCTTTCATTCCAAGATTCCAACATCACTTTATCATCATTCAGACCAAGACAAGTGCGCAGTACAACACTATTACATTGACTCCAGCTCACAAATAGTATTCAGAATGCTAATTAGGTATAGAAACTACCTGGAGTAAATGCACATATTGAATAAGGAGATACATTAGATGTAAACAGACCTGAGAATATATGCACATGTTGGATGACACTGCACATATACAGATGTGGTATATTGTTATGTAGTGTAAACAGAGACTGTATTGCACACATTGTTCTTGCTGAAGAGAGGGGAGTCTGATGCTTAACTTACGTACATATAAACTGCATGTAAATGGAAAATGTTTCAGCAAAAGAAGTAAATTACTTTTATCCTTCACTCAAAGCAATAAACTGCCTCCAGATGCCCCCCCCCCCCCCTTCTTTGAAACCTCTGATTTCCACTGCATGTGAAGCCGTGACAGGAGGATGCAGAGTTTACTCCAGGTTGGTTTCAGGCAACTGTGTTTATTTGACGTCGGCAGCAGATCTAAAACTGCTCTTTTGAAGAATTCCTCGCACTGCAACAAACAGTGACATGCAACATATGCGGAGCTTTAGTCATGAGATAAAATGGGACTTCTGTTTGAGTGATCACATCGGGCCTCATCTATTCACAAAGCGATTTTGTCTCCTGAAACAATCAGCCATGAGTCAGTGTTGCCATCAGATTCAGAGCTGTGAGTCACACGCTGCTGCTTTCGGAACATCAGCAGAAGTCACGGCACGTTGCTCAAACTTAGAAAGATGTTCCCACACATTTCTCTCCTCATTCTGTGTGTGTGTTGCTCTTTCTCCAGTTTCTCTCCACACTCTTCACCATTGTGAGAAAGGAAGTGTGTCACTTTCTTTTGCGTGTTTGCATCAGCAGGAATGTGTGTGAGACAATCGCACGTGGTTTTCACAGGATTCAGGATTTCTCAGGCTCAAACACAAAATGAAATTTGCAGTGACACTCATCACCGGAACCCTCTGATACAGATAAAGTGATAAATGAAGTGTGACTGCTGTTGAGGTAACATCACTGGCATACATGCGTTCCTATTGTCGGCTTATGTGTCAAATAGAGACACAGACATAAAGTAATTAGATAGTGTAACACACCCACCCTCCTTATCCCACTTGTTTGTCTTGTGTGTATAAAATTGAAATTTCCGTCCGTCTGTTATGAACAACTAATAAAAAACTGTAATAAATACATATAATATATATGTTATTGTATTGTTTAAGTATCATGTTCCAGGAACCAATGTTTCACCATTTTGACAAACATCCACACGACAGTACTATTGAATAATCCGCGAGTCACGATAAAAATAATTCAGAATCAATTAAATAAAAGTCTCTGATGCTGAATGGCTCAACATGTACCTCATTATAACAGCATGGGTCATGAGGCAGCTTATTTGCTCACAATGTGGCTGCAGCACAAATGTGGCCCAGTGTCGCGCTGCGGATGAATCCGGTTCCATGCAGCACAGGGTCATTTCCTTGATGGGTGCAACAACAGTTCAGGGCATGAGACCTTGGGTTTGTTCGGGCATTGAGGAGGCGACACGCTGAAAAACAAAAAAACTTAGAGAAGAGTGGGTGTGAACTTGTGATGGATTCCGGGAGTGTGTTTATCTGCCAGAGCTTGGGACTCTATGAGGAGCAAGATTGGTTCTTTCAGATTCCACTGGTTATTTTGATGACTGTGTTCTTCACATGTGAAAGGCACATTTCTGAAAATGTCCACACCCAGTTTCCACTCATTTTCTGGAGTTCATGTCTGAAAACGACTTGAAGATAGAGTTTGTCGTCTAAAGAGACTCCTGACAGTACAGAAGAAAAAAATCTCACCATGGTAGATCTATATTTTGCAACTTCAACAGGCCGTCAAAGATACTTAAGAACAAGATAGTTCAACACACTCTATAATGTTCTCTTTCTTTTTGTCAAATGCTTCCAAACAGTGATGAAATATAGCAGAATGCCGCTGAGAGAAATAGTTGTGTGAAATAACATCTTAACTTGATTATGCACTGGGTTTTTCTTGACAAAGACGTAACAGCAGACTGATGTATCATCCTACAGCTCAGAGTGTGTGTTTGTGCGCCCAACTGTAATCAGACCGTGCCACATAAACACAAGAGCTTGAGGTCTGTTCATCCATCCACTCCCTGGACTTGTGTTTGAGTCGCTGTGATGTGGTTGACACATGCTGCCTCGCAGAAACCCGCTAACAGCGAACATCAAGTGCCTTCATGCGGTGTTTTCTGCCGTCTTGTAAAGTAAAACGTGATTTAATTTCAGAGCTGGCAAAGATAGCGTCTGATGAAGGTCGTGTCTATGGTTCAAAAATTAATCAGAGAGGCTGATTCTTACTTTTTCTGAAGTTTTTCCCTTTAAATCCAGAGGCAGTTTGAAATGAGATATCTTAACTTCGAGCCAGAAAATATTTTCTGCCCTTCTTTTATCAGATAAATGCTTAATTTCCAAATGTCCCTAATCCTGGTAAACACAGTACACATTGCTAACAACAGATCTATTAACTGTTTTATTGATTAAAGGGAAATACTTGTACTTGTATGATGACGAGAGCTTGACTCCACCCTTTTGGTTGCACTAAAACTGGAAGTGCGTGGAGCCTCTTCCTGTTCTGGTCCGGACATCTGAACAATTATTCCCAAAACCGACAGCCTTTTCCTTCCTATGTGCAAACCCCTTTTCCTTTTTGTGAAAATTCTGAGAAGAGGCGCAGGCCGAGAAGTTAGAGAAAAAGAGTGTTGGCAATGGAGATGTCATGTGCTCAAAGAACGCCCCAAGTTTCACGTCATACTGGATGAAATCCACTAGGTTTGGTTTCTCGCTGCAGGTGGGCCTCTGAGGGAGTGCGAACAGGGAATTCATGGGAACATGCTGCAAATTAATTGTAACTACCAAACGCTGTGGAGTCAGTATATGTTTATGCCTGGAGCCTGAGAGGGGAAAAACAAGTGGAACCATGAATGTTCTATTTATAGGAAAGAGTGGAAAAGTTGTTTTGACAGTATGTTGCTATCCGTTGGGAGTTGTAGACTAAGGGAGAATCATGCAGGAAAGGCTCTTTCAGTATTTATGTCCCTGGAGAGAGCAGCGTTTGGATCCCTAATGTCACATGTGATCAGATGATGACATTAAAACTCTGCATGACACTTAAATTTTGTGGTAATTAAACCACGGCAACCATATGAGATTTGCCCATTTCATCCTTTCCCCACGGAACTGAACATGCGTGTACTTGTAGGGCTATTATATCATTAGTATTGTTGCAATGATTGGAAAATTTTTTTTTCTGCTCCACTATTTCCAGTAAGACTGAAGTAATTCCTGCTGTTTGAGACAATGCGCACACGTCCTGTGTTTACACCTTATTGTCTCCACACTTGTTGCATAACAGGCAGAGTTTTTCATGATGAACAGGAAAATCCAACATTTTTCTGAATATTTTGTAACATCCCATATAATTAGTAGGAATTCAAATATATAATGAGAATATATGAAAAAACTGCTATTTTATGCTCTTTGGCCAATTAGTATGGATGCTGTCTCCAGTTAGTGAGATAAACAAGAGCAGATCATGTTGCTGTTGTAGCAGAGGTTAAGCTTTTCTTAAAACCTCAACAGAGAAGTATTGAGCTCACACACAGAGGAGAGCAACAAACCAAATTGATACTATTAATTCATTTCCATTTGAGCAAATAAAAGTCATCATTTTCTAACAAAAGTCTATTTTTAAAGCATGCAGACTTTTATACGAAATAAAACCGCTTCCAATTTTGTATCCACCCACATTCAGGGTGGGATTACCAAATGGGCGAAGGGGGCTACTGACGACAGGGGCCCAGACTCCCATCACCACAATTGCACCACAAAAGAAGACCTAGAAGAATGCATCCCTCTGCCAGGGCCCAACCACTCCCTCATGAAACTACATTTAAATTCACTAAATCTGCTAAAAAAACACCAGTCCCCTAAACATGTCTGATTTTATTCTTAAGATTCACGAATTATTACCTGGATTTATCCCTGATCTAGTTCTGCACCAAAACTTAAATGGTTCTTTCCTGACAAATACGACATCCTTTCACCTGGCTAATCCATCGGCTAGTTTTTGTGTAATCCTGCTGACTTGCCCTGATGATAACATAGGTTCCTTGTCGGTAAAGATTCTTTTCAGCATCTTTATTATTTTATATTGAGCTACTGTGGTTTGCAGTTACAAAATTAAACTTGTGAAGACTGCAACCGGCTTGGTGTAGTAAATGGTAACATGGAGCCGAAAGGATAAATACACAATTCGCAGTGTGTGGGAAGTGTGTGGGTCAATGGGGGACCAGAGGCCAATTTTTGCCCCTTGACATGGATCAGATCAGATTTCATAACACTGTGAGGGTGGAGGAGGGCGTGTCGATCACATCACTTCCTTTCCTGTAACTTTCCTCCATTGTCCCCCTGTTTTTTTGCTGCACAAAGAGTCCTCAGCACAACTCCCTTCCTGAACTTCTGACTGCATCCTGGGTCCTTCATATTCCACCAGTCAGTACATCACTCCTGGTGTGGCTGGGATCTTCCCTGGAAAAGCCGTAGTAATGCATGAGCTCACATAAACAGGGACAGGCAGGAAGTATACATGCTGGTTCTGAGCTTTTTGAAGGTGTAATCATGATAACATCACCAATGACGAGTGTGGGCCGGGTGTATGAGGTCAGAGACCGAGAAGCACCAATAACACAGATATTTCCTTGTTAACCTGTAGGAAAAGTCTGTAAACCCTTTGGAAAAACTTAGTTTTCTGCATCAATTGGTGACCTGATCGTCATCTAAGTCATAAATATATAAAAAAGAAATGTACACGGTAACGTGTGGCTGGGCTAAGGTTAGCGTTCTCCCAAAGACTGTGTATAAGGATGGACGATGCGTTGCCTCTTCCTCCCACTATCCAGAAATTTAGCCAAAATGTCACATGTGCAAACATCGCCATCTTGGATTGGATTTGCATTTTGAGCCGGAGTCTAGATTTATGGTTGGATCCACGATAGAATATGGGCTATACAAATCAAATTGGATTGATTGATAACTTTTTACTCCGTTTTTATAGCATCAAATAACAAATCAAAGCCCAAATTACCGCAAATAGTAGTATTTAAAATGACAGATTCATCTATGAGAGAATTGACTTGATGTTTACATTTATATTTTTTATTTAGTCCATGTCACATCTGCCAACATGGAGAATTATGACCTGTACTCAGAGATTGGCAAAAGTACATCAAAATGTATTTTTAAAATATAGGAAATACTTTTTCTTAATTTTCCGCTTTCTCACAATTTGCCAACCTTATCATCACTGCACAATCGGGTTTTTCCTTTTCAAAGGTCGTAGAAGCTTGGGGATGGGACCAATAGATCGGGAGTGCCTGCATTAGTGGGAGTAGAGCCTACCTAAGTCTCTACAACCTTCCTATCCATAACCCTAACCCTAACTCTAGCCTTAAACCCGAAGCCTTACCATAATTGCACAAATTGGGTTTTTCCCTTCTGAAGGTCGTAGAAGAACTGTTTTTTGATTCGTGGAGAAAGTATTTTGAGTATTTTAAATACAAAATTACTCCACTCTAAAGTATTTTCTTACAAATTACGTTAGATTTTGTATCGGCCCTATCCAATACAAATTACTAAATACTCAAAAGTAATGAAATACGTATTTCAAATACAAGTAATAGAGATACTGCCTATCTCTGCCTGTACTGCAGCCAGCCACCAGGTGGCCATCGAGAGAGTTTGGCTTCCCTTTTTGGGGGGTTCCATTTCTATACAACCTATGAGTTAGACACGTTGTGGTTATATAGTTAATGTCAGTACAGTCAGGGAGAATGTGTGTGTGTGTCGGTGTGTTTCTGTGTGTGTTTGGGAGGGGGGGGGGGGCACGGGGCGTGGCTTCGTGACGTCACCGCGGCTTGCAGTGTGAATGCAGACGGAGAAGCTGAGGATGGAGCAGAGGAGGAGAAGAGCCGCCGCCGTCTCACGCCTCTGAATCCTCCATCGCCCTCCCTGGATCCTCGGACCCACTTCCTCTTCCTCTCTATTCTCTATGATGCTTTTCTATTCATTCCGCCGCTGACACCGCTCCACGTCCCCCCCCCCCCCTGTCCGTCCGTCTGTCTGTCTGTCAGCACCACACCGGCTGCGACCGTCTCCTGACGAAAACCCCACAGTACCACCTTCTCCAGGATCGGATAGCCACCGCTACAACCAACATGGATGAGGAGAATCACGGTGAGGCTGCTTTATCCTTCTTTATCTCTTCTCCCAGCGTTCTCCCTAGTTCAGCCCGACTGTGTGCCAGGGATGAAGGGATGGTGTGGATGGATGAGTGTGAGGCAGGGATGGGAGCAGATGGAGGTATATATCACGTCCGAGGTGTTGACCTACCGAGGAAAACACAGCGGACTCGGTTGTAACACCTGTTCATAAAGGAGGGATACACCTCGAAAGGGCTGCAGGTCAGCTTGTCTGCTCCCAGGTGAGAGGGATCTGTCCGATCCTGCGTGGACACGTGAAGAAACGCAGAAGACATGATGAGAAAAATGCTCTTTCCCTTCATGCAATCACCTTTTCCATGCGTTTGATGTCTTGCTGTGAGGCTTTGAAGTTCCTCTCGCTATCTGGTTGCTCTGTGTGAAGCCTGTAAACTGGTGGGAAATGATAAGACATGTGACTGGCGGGCTGAGCAGACAGACCTACCAGCCATATGCATCGAAACATGTCCCTAAAATGTCCCTGTAAACCACAAGAGGTTGAGGCACTACAAAATATGTTAAGATCTCAAAGTAATGCGAAATATTATAGTCCTTTTTTATAAAAAGAGGAATATGGCTGAAATTTATTTTCATTATGGATTTGTTTATGAAAAATGTTTATTTTAACTTCTCAGAATGCTGTCTATCCAGTCTCAGAGATATCCTGTCATATGACTAAAAAAAGCAGCAGATATTGTTTGACTAAAATGAAGAATCATAACAAAAGTTAGTGCCAATTAATTCTCCATCTATTGACATCTATTGTACTGTGCAGTATGTATATAAATACCATTATTACACACTCTTACAAAAGGAATTTCCTTGAATTTACTCAACGTGCCAGGCTATCATTGGACTTTTATTCCTATTGAGATTATACCATTATTATTTATGGGATTCCCTCTATTTCTTTTAACTATTTGTGTTCTTGCTGTGCAGCACTTTGTACTTTATATTTAAAAGTATTATTATTATTGTTATTATTTTTATATCTTTGTTTTTTAATTGCATATACAATCTCTCTATTGATGGAGGTTCAGTATGATAAGGTGATCTGGAAAAACTGAATGTTTTAAATGAATATTGGATGCCACAGTCCCGACAGTGTGTTCTGTGATAAAGCTGAATGATCTGAGTCTGTGCAGCTGCATGTTTCACCTGGATTACTGCTCACACACGGCGGCTGCAGCTTCACGATATGACAGCAGCAGTGGAGGAAGCGCACACACACATGCACACACACACACAGACACACACACAAAGACACACACACACACACAGGATGCTTCTGAGCAGATAATCCAAAACCGCCCTGTGGGGCTGAAGGCCTCGAAGGCAGTGTAGTGTAAACAAAAGGCCATATAGTCTGATAACAGTTTGTCAGTTTAACTGTTAGAGATTAGAAGACCCAGGACAGACCCTTGTCTGCACTTCCACTTTTTTTTCAGGATACATAGTGTGAATATATGTGAGAGAGGATATTTGTTCATGTGAGAAGGACCCTGGACCACTCATAGTTTATATCTGTGTGTCCAGGGGTTATGACTTACAAAAGAGTATTTTCCTTAAGGAGGTATTGTTTTAATGTTATAGTGTTGTCTGCGGTAATGTAAATAACATTCAAATCAAATAACAGTTTATTTTGGGGAAAATATATTCGGTAAAAAAGTCTTTCTTGGACACTTTGGTGCTCTTTACCGTGGTTCAAATGTTGACTTTGCAGAAACAGCATCTCATTTATTTGTGTGTGTTGCAGGAAAGAGGTGACAGTATGGTGGGCTGCACGGTGGTGCCTCACAGCAAAAACGTTCCCAGTTCAGATCCCAGTTAGGCCCGGGGTCTTTCTATGTAGAGTTTGCCTGTTTTCATGATTTTTCTCCGGGTTCTCCAGCTCTGCCCAAAGTCTAAAGACTGTATGCACAATGGGGAGGATTAGGTTGAGTGGAGACTAAATTAAGTTTAGGTGTGAATGGTTGTTTGTCTCTGTATGGCGACCTGTCCAGGGTGAATCCCACCTCTCGCCCAATGTCAGCTGGGATTGGCTCCAGCTCCCCTTACAACCTTCAAAGGATAAGTGGTATAGATAATGGATGGATGGTTTCAGTGTGTCGTCCTGATCTAAGAGTTGTTGCAGAGTCTTGTTGAGATTAATATTATTCTGGATTGGACCTTTATCCTCTTTGTTAATTTGTGACTTCCTGTGCCCTTCTCAAATGAAATGACTGCATGTGCTGGAAGTGCACTTCTCACAGATGAGGCCAGATGGAGAGAAACACAGAATCCTGTGACGGGATGTTGGATAGCACATGCAGAGGAACAGCGTCTGGTGATCAAACATGCGACACCAGCTCAGATAAAGTGTGTGCAGCTATGTGCAGTGTGTGAATCATTAAAATAACTTACCATAAATGTTAAACTCATCGAGAGCCCACGTTCACAGACACACGCACGGATCGCTTAACATTGCTCCCATGCACACCTCGATGTGCTGCTAACACAACCCAGGGACTGTGAATGAAATATATGTCAAAGCCATATCTGGGGACCTCTCAGCTCACAGTGTTTGTAGGTCATAGGCTGAGCTTTGCTTTTTGGTGCACGGCAAGAACTGTGCACATTATCGTCATGCATGTACATTAGGGACCGTGTTCGCACGCCTGCATGTACGGCATGCGTGCAACATATGCTCAAATATGGGGGGGCTATAATTTGTTCTGCGCCAGTGAGCCAATCTGAGAACAACGGAGGAGCCAACAGATGCCATGATACTGTCGGATTAAGAAATGGTATATGATCAGCTAATGCTCCCACATGCCCTCTCTCATGGAACTGAAACAGTACATTGACGTGATAATGAGCTGTATCAGGTCCAAAAGCTGTTATCGCCGAGAGTGACATCATCAGTGGAATAATGGTATTTAATATAGGTCATAATACGGTAAACGTTTGCTGCATGCATAGTTTGTATAGTTAGGGCCCGAGCACCTACGGTGGGAGGCCCTATTGTATTTTGAAGGATTTGTATTTCCCTTTTGGCCTTTTTCAGGGCCTAGACATGCTCAGATTCTGACCAAAGTTTGCAGGAAATTCAGAACCCCTAAAAGTAATTGTATTGTGGAGTAATTTGAAATGGGCTTAGCAAAATGGCTCAACAGCGCCATCTAAGGAAAATCCCCTCAGTTAGCTTCCACCGATCTTCACAAAAATCATAGCCCAGGTGTATTATGACTAGACAAAAAAAAAATCTGGTGGTGCAATCGGAAAAACGCAAAGTTAGCTTTTAATGTCACAGTGTCAGTGATGTAAGAATCCTCTGATGTCTTATGCAAAGATGAAAGATTTATACGATCTGAAGAGAGAAATTAGTGTTTTTGACTTGAACAGATCTATTAGTCTAGTATAGTGATAGCGATAGCACCACCTACTGCCAAAAGGAGGTAAGCCTGGTTTTAAAACTAAATTCGATTTAGATAAAGTTTTCACTATGGGGTATAACTTGATGGGGTAGACCAGGGGTGGGCAAACATTTTGACTCGCGGGCCACAATGGGTTCTAAAATTTGACAGAGGGGCCGGGCCAGGAACAGATGGATGGAGTGTTTTTGTGAACTAATATAAATGACATGGAAAAATCATTACATGAAAGGATTTGGCCTTTACCAAGTAGCAAAGCACTTATTTGCAAGGCCATTTAACAAAAACTCGCCTTTAGAGAAAGGCTTGCTAGCCTTTGCTATTTCGAATGCCCCCCAAAAAACATGCCTTGGTAGAAGACTCTTTAATCGCAGTTTGTCTGTGAAAAAAAATGTTGCTGAGTCTGTAAATTAGTCGACAACCTCTGAGCTGCACCCACCCGTTCTTGCGTTGACTGCTTGCTAGCGAAGTTAGCATGCTTCGTAGCAAAGTGACGGCTGATGTTGTACTCCATGAAAACTGCGACAGTTTCTCGGCATATCAGGCATACAGCCTTCGATTGGACTTCAGTGAAAAAGTATTTTGTTGTCGACTCGTGTGTTAAACACTCGGCACTCGTCCACTATTGTTTCCTTGATCCTCTCATTTTACAGAAGGGCTCACATGGCAAAGGGAAAAAGTGAAGGCAAATTTAATTTAGCTGACGCTTTTATCCAAAGCGACTTACAATAAGTGCATTCCACCCCGAGGGTTGAAACCCAGAACAAGAATCAAGAAAGTACGATTTCTTAAAAAATAAAGCAAAACTACAAAGTGCTATAAGTACGTGCCATTTAAGTGCTACTAAGTTGTTAGTTTAAAAAAAAAAAAAAATTCAATTTTTTTTTTTTTTAATTTAAATTTAATTTTTTTTTTTTATTTGGACAATTTCGGCGGGCTGGATTACAAAGCCCAACAGTGAGCGTGGTCCAGCAGTGCATGACACGCAGGAAGTGAAGTGTTTATCCTTACCGCAGTGCGCAAAACGCACGCAATGCGGAGACGTGCGCTTGGTCATTGATCGCTCTCTCCACCGACCGCAACAGGCTTCAAAATGGGTGTGCTCGGGCCCGTCACTGCTACGACGTAGCCCTAGTTGTAGTTCTTTCCCAACGGTATAGATATTAACTCCTTGTAATAAAACTACAACCATGACCAGTCAAGTACTGAGAGAAAAGTCTAAAAACCTCCAGAATCTTTTTTAATTACACTCTGCTTGGCTGTGAAACACATTTTTGACACCTTCTGTCTCTGCCTGTAGTTTGGGAGATAACATGGTGTTTCCAGGGTTTAGTATTTTCAAATATTAGGAACCGTAAGTAATTCTGGGACTGTGATATTCCATCTTATCTGATTCAAATTTTTATTTCTTATGATCTTCAGAAGTCTTAAATTGAACTTGCAGAATCCCTGAACTTTCACACATGCTGTAGGATCCTTATTCACTTGCAACATCTCTGAATGAAACATATTAACCAAGCCACTGTTTGTTATTGCTTGGACTCATCTGTATAGCATGGAATTCATGAGTACAAGTTTACTGCGCTCACTCATTAGAGTTGGCGCTCCTGTGCTCAGCTAACATGCCACAGCGCAGACAGGGCCTGGCCTCAAAATGGATGAAAATCAGCAACAGGCCTGAAAAACCTAAGTGTTTTTTATTACTCATGTGTCTATTTTTAGCGTCATTGTATAGCTTGAACGAGCAGTGGAAAGAACACAGGGGCAGAAACTGGCTGCGAGGCGGTTCACTGAACGGCTGGAGGGAGGCCATGAATTTAAACACTTGGCATTCTTGGATTTCGCTCCTTTTTTTTTACGATGCTTCTGTCAAGGGATAAACTGGCTGAGTTAAATGGCTGTTTTGAGTGTTCGGGTATTAAAACACTGGAATGAACTTAATTCACCTTCTGAAATGTCCCTGCACCTTTACAGCCTGAATGGAGGCGTCTGTCTTGCATGAGACTCCTCCCCGACAAAACGTGTGGTTGGGTTCGCAGGTACGGACGCCAACAAAAGTGAGAGTGCAGAAGTGTTTGGTTTTGGTGTCCTGCGAAGTTTCCTTGACCACGTTTCCTGTGTCAGTGTCTTGATAACCCCTCTACGTGTCCATCAGCACTCTTCTCTCCGCCTGGCCGTGGGAAAGTTGAGTGGGAAAGGCCTTTCCTTTAATTCTTCTATTCTCTTTAGCCTGAGCGTGAGTTTGTGCGCTAAAATAACAATTAGTATCCGACTGCAGCACTGATGTTTTGACTGCGTGGGCTTTTTATTGGTGCTGGAGGATGAACGCACACACGTTGGCCGTCTGATTGCTTTTCTTTTGCGATGAAATATCTCCCTTAAGCTGCTTTCAGACATGCGCTGAACTCTGGATAATCTTCAGACGTTCTCTGGAGGGGTTGTATGTGAGATCGCAAATGTCCACGTGAGACGCTCCAGACTTTCGGCGGAGTTTCTCCCGCCGGCGCCCTAGTTAGACCTCCGGGGGAATGTCTGAATGAGCCCCCAGCAGGAGATCCTCTGCAGGATTCACTGCAAGCGAGTGGGCATGTTGATGACAATTCTCTGGATCTCGTATGTCAGTGGGACGCAGATTTCAAGAGAGCTTTTGGTGATAAGAGCCAATGATGGTGTCGATGTGCTGTTAACAAAAACATACGATCTCCGCGGCGGAATTAATAAATTACATCCCGCCTCTGCCTGCTGCACCGCCCTCACCTGAACGCTCCGGAGATTTTTCCTCCTGCATTGTTCATGTGTGAAAAGATTAAGATACATTAATTTGTCCCAAACACATGCACAGACATGCACAAGCACAGACATGCAATTGTAGGGAAATTTAACCTCTGCTTTTAACCCATCTGGTGCAGGACACACAGAGCAGTGAGCAGCCATGTACGGCGCCCGGGGAGCAGATGTTGAGGGAATAAGGTGCCTTGCTCAGGGGCACTAGACAGGGTAGGGAGAATCCTCTTGGATTTTTGGACAGATCAAGCAAGGTTCGTCTTTTTGTTGTTTCTCCGTGGAGTCGAACCAGAAACGAACCAGAGAGCTTTTCTGCCCATAGTCCAAGTTTCTGCCACTAGTCCACCGCCTCTCCAAAAGCAGACTATGGAGAAAGTCGGGACCCAATTCTGCAGACATTCTACGGAGTTCATGTATGAAAACAACACTAGAGAGAAAAGTTTGTGCATGAAAAATAAAAAATCCTCTAACTTAATGAACGTCTGACTCTATGCAGTTACTGTTCATCACATCCACCGCAGCAGACATGAAACCCAGCCTCTGGTAGCCTGAATCAACACACGGTACTGTGGGCGTCGTTTCACTGGCGGCCAGGACTGTAGTTCTGAGGGGGATTAGTCGTTAAGAGGGGGAAGTTGGTGTGATTGAGGTGCAGTCTTTGTTGTGGCTGTAGTGGAGTGTGTGGGAGCACATCAGATAGTCACTCTGGGGCGAGCTGGAGCTGCTATGGAAGTAAGTGGCTGGTGCTGAAAGGCCGGACAGCTATGAAGCGGAGCTCAAGCAGCTGTTTCTCTCTGCATCTGCATGCTTCATCTGTCTAATGTCACCCTGGAGATGTGCTTCAAGCAGAGTTAAACATATTAGAGCTGAAATGATTAGTCTATTAGTCAATCAGCAGAGAATTCATCAGTAACTAACTACTCTGATGATTGATTAAGTCTGCAAAAAAAATAAATATATTCTGGTTTATTCTTTATTTATGTCACTGAACTCAATATATTTGAGTTTTGGGCGGGTTTGAATCCCGTGTTGCTTGTTCTCACTGTGTCTGTGTGGGTTTTCTCTGGGGAGACTCCGGCTTCCTCCCACAGTCCAAAGACATGCAGACTGGGCTTAGGTTGATTGGTGACTTTAAATCCACTGTGAGTCTGAATGGTTGTTTGTGTCTGTATGTTGTCTGGAGACGTGCAGGGTGCACAGGCCAAAGGTTTAAAATATATATAGCGTCTAACACCACCTTTTATATGACGTGATGGGATGTGGTGTTGTGTTGTGTTGCCTTGTGTTGTGTTGTGTTGTGTTGTGTTGTGTTATGTTATGTTATGTTATGTTATGTTGTGTTGTGTTGTATTATGTGCCACACTGTTTCTATATGGCATCAGCTGGTAGCAGTAGTTATTGTTTTGGCTTTAATTGCCCTATTGTTTAAAAAAAATAAAAATGACTGTATCTAAATCTTAAAAAGAAAAAACTTTGCTTGCATGTGAACATGTGCTATGTACATGTTTTAAACAGCCAGCGGGAGAAAGAATCCTCCCTCTGGTATAAAAACAGCTGGTTGGGTTTACCTCCAAATGCCCTACAGCATCTCAGGAGCCTGAAAGCAACGCAAGCAACGGTTTAGGCAAAATGTGTCTCTTCTGTGTGTGTCGACACAGATTCCCCAAAATGTGCTAAAATGTACTCTTCACAATCTCATTGGTTGACCCGGCAGACTGGCTGTGTTGTTTAAAGGCTTAAGGGATGATTTGGAAAGAACAGAAATTCAATTTGACTGCCAAGATTATGGGTTTTGTGGCGCAACATTAGAAGATTATACACACAGAACAGTATACCACACTCAGCATGACAAATACACAAACACAGACACGGCTGGCGCATGATGTGCAGCGTCTGAGCCGGTAACAAACTGGGCTATTTAAGTGTTGGGACTACATATGGACCTGATTAAGAGCGAGACTGGGGAGAGGCTTCCCGACGTGTTCCCATCTCCATGGCAGTGTGTGTCAGTGCGTAAGTGGAAAAAGGAGAAATTGTAGCCCTCTGTGAGAAAGACAACATCTCCTCTGTTGTGAGTAGAGGTCCGCTTTGGCTGGAGTTATTGCTTGGAGCTGTCGGGAGGGGAAGGCCTTTAAGCGCGAGACGGAGAGCAGATGGGAGACAAAAGGCTCAGCAAATTAAATGAGCGGGAGACAGGGAGGAACACAGACTGACATTTAGGCCAGCGGAGATGTACTGTGTTCGAGTAATCCACACCTAATTTCGGTGGAGGGAGAGCTCAGAGAAAACAGGCTCCAGCTGACCATACAGACAGAATTGGGGGGGGGTGTGGTTGAAAGAGGCTTCAGAGTAGACGTATGTTTCTTGGCTTCCTGGTGCTGAAGAATCACGCCACCGCCCCGGCTCATTCTCACCTGAATAAAATGTCCTGGCACTCTCTGTCATTTCATTTCCTGCGTTTTTCATTTTCAGGACGAAGTGTATATTTTCTCTTCGGCACCTAATGGACTCGTGCGAGGACAGAACTGCTCTTAATGGAAAGTGTTTTTCATCCAGTAGGACATGGGGCAGGTGGAGATTTAACATGCTCCCTCTTTAAGGAACTGTCGCGAACATGGAGCTGATACGAAGAGGGAGCAATCCTGTGAGCGTTGTGGGTGGTTTCTGTAGATGTTCTGATCAAAGGTTGCTCTGCTCTGGTTGTGAATGGGATCACGGTGCTCGGCCAAAGTCAGTGTTTTTGCAGGCAGGCGCACAAGCATCACAGGAACATCCTGGACAAGCGGGCCGGAGGCGGACACACAGCGGCTCACTGGACATTTTCAAGCTTGTGCCAGTCGTCCAGTTTGACTCAGATTTTCCATATTTCCGCTGGTATCTGCACATTGTCATCCTGTACACAGATATCAGAACTTATTTGCTCTTCCTCATTGTTCTGCATAGAATAACAGGCACCTGATACAGATTTTGAAATTGCTCCCAAGCCAGATATCTATCACAATTATGGAGGTGGCTGTGTTCGTATCAGAGAAACCATCGCTTTCATTCAGCTTCCTGTCAATCACCCGACACCCGCAGGAAGCAGCAGAGGTGTCTGTCAGGAAATAATCCCACCGTCCTTTCAAAATGTATTTTCCACTTCCATGTCTTCCATCCTTATCTGCTGATGGTTCAGAGCTAGACAGAGCCTGTAAGGTTTTACATGAAGCTACATTATTCCCGGATACAGGTGTTGACTTCCTTTGGGTTTTTTTTCATTTGGAACCAATTTCTGAGCTGACTCAGCTGTCAATCAGGACATTTCTGCCTGTTTTGAATTGAATAACATTTTAATATTTATTTAATTTGCCTTCAACAAACATCAGTTTAGTTTAGTCCATGTTCCATCAACTAACACGGAGGAGGTGGGGTTTATGGGCTTGACTTTTGGGGAACTGTCATGTTCATGTCCATCATTCCAGAGACGTTAAAGGAAAGTCAAATACTATAACACCAATATTCTGCCTTTTGCTTATCTAATGGATATGTTTAGCACCGTGAGACAATAGAAGTAATATGAAACTGGAGGTTTTCACAACTTCCCTGGAATTTGTGTCTAAAACCTGGACAATCATCTTGAGATCTGTTGCGTTGAGTGAACACTGAGCTACTTGGGCCGCACTCAGCCTGTGAAAGCCCCTCATCCTGCCCGGACGCCAGAAGAAACAGCATCCATCCAGCTCATTCTCAGACCGATCAAATCATCAGATTATAGTTACTTTGGCCACCAGCATATGGCAGATGAAGCCCCTCAGATCCTACACGCCATGTTCGTCGAATCAAATATTGACATAGCGCTGATGCCGAGCAGATGTGTCGTATAAGGCGGACACGGTACGCAGACCACCTCCTATGCAACCGCACACTCGCGCAAATGCACTCGCTCAGCAGGAGGTCCCTCCCCAAAACTGCAGATTAACCAGAGCAATCAGTGTGAGGGCTCATCAGCTCCCCGAGCCCCAGATTCTCCTCGTGATCCTAGAGGTAGTTAAAAATTCAAAGCGATATTAGCTCCCCCGAATGGGCCTTCTCACGCGAGGGGCAGGATTGTTGTTTCCTGAATTATTACTGAACAGGCTGCGGCACGGCGCACCAAACACATTTTTAGAAAATTCATACAGTCTGAATGCAGCAGCATGAAACCGGCAACAGCTATTGTGAATTTAGTATAATTTTTTAAGCTAAATTGCAAATTCTGTATCATATTAAGATTAAGATACATTTATTTATCCCACACACATGCACAGGCACACTCATGCAAGGGGAAATTTAACCTCTGCTTTTAACCCATCTGGTGCCAGACACACAGAGCAGTGAGCAGCCATGTACGGCGCCCGGGGAGCAGATGTTGGGGGAGTAAGGTGCCTTGCTCAGGGGCACTAGACAGGGTAGGGAGAATCCTCTTGGATTTTTGGACAGATCAATCCAGGTTCGTCTTTTTGTTGTTTCTCCGTGGAGACGAACCCGAGACGAACCAGAGACCTTTTCTGCCCATAGTCCAAGTTTCTGCCATTAGTCCACCGCCTCTCCCTATCCCGTAATATCTAATATGCAAGCAATATTAGATATTTATCATACTTGCGTTGGTCAATTGAACATTAACCCGGTTTTCGATTGAATTTTATAATACGATGGATTTCTCAGCCGTGTCCACCTGACACTTGTTGTCCCAAAGTAGCTTTTCTCACATGCATGTTAAGTCCTGTGTGCACCACCTCCTCCTCTTCCCATTGGCCTTCGTGCCAACATCTCACGGTTCCCGCTCTGTGCCTCTGTAAACAGCCTCACCCGACTCTCTACTGGTACTGTCACATTATTTTACCACTGAGGCAAAGTAGGTTAAAGTCAGGCAGCGACGAGTTGGAGGTAACATCTGTGTGTATGCTGTTATACATCCGCCTCGTATCGGGCTTAAAGAGCGGTGGGGAGGGTGACTGTGGGATTAGAGCCAGCTGGCCTCAGTGTGTACGCGCCCATGTGCGGCTCTATCCACATGCGTGTCTGTCTGTCTGTCTGCATGACCCCGGCTGTAATGCAGAGCATATCTCCGTCCACAGTTAAGAGGGATTGGGGGTTGCAGGCTTCACATCAGAGTCTGGATCCAGAGGAAGTTTCCCTTTGCCTTCCTGCTTCCTCGCATGTGTTCCATTGTGCTGCAGGGCCAAGCAGGGTAACAGGGTTATCGTTTTTTTTTTCCTCCAAAGCTCATCCACTTTAAACGACATCATAGCGGGTAAAGTCGCAAGTTTAAATCCAGTGGATCTGCACAAATCCTCTCTCACACACACACATACGAGTCGGTGAAAACTAGGACCGGAGCCAGTGGTAAGTGAGCGTGGGATTTTCACTCAGAGCTCCATGGGTACCTGGCTGCTTTTGCTGCACAACTGCTGGGAACACTGGTCGGAGGAGCGTCCTCCAATCAGCTCTCAAGGCCTGGAAAATCATTTTTTCTCTCTCTTATGATGTGGCTTCTATTGTTCGCTCCCAAAATAAACATGGTACAAGTTATGAAACTCATGCAGACTGGTGATGGTGCCAAAAGCGCCCCCTGCATTAGTTTAAGTGGCGTTAAAGCCTCTGGTTTTGAGTGGGTGGTCGGGGACAGTTGTTAGTTTTGGGTGTGAAGAGCGGCAGAGGATTTACTCCTAAAAGTAGATTTTGAGGGATTTTGTTTTTAGGGGAGGGGGGGAATTACTGGAGCTTCTTTTTTTTCTGTGGCGCACATGTTGGAGTTTAAACCCTTTGGACTCTGTCAACCCACCACTCAATACAGGGGGATTCTGAGCTCTCCTTTTAGAAGTCACAGAGGTTAAAATGTATATCCAGTCCAGTTTTTCTGCACATTTAGCTCTCACACAAATGTATCGGCTCACCACCTACAGCTGCCCTCCAATTGGACGAGGCAACCCTCGGTCTTTCTCTTCACTACGAAGCAATGACTCACACCATAATTGATTTTTGTAGATTTCCAATCAAGCGTGGCTGTGTTTGGTTTGAGCCAATCTTCACATAGTGCCCAGCTCCTGCCCCATGATTCCCTCTGTGCCTGTTAAAGACTCTAAACTCATTTCCTGACTCCGTCAAAGCAGGTCAGATGGGGGGTTGTGTGTTAATCATGTAATTGGTGGACCACCTCTGTAGAGGACCCCCATCACTAAACAAGATTATCTACTGGAACAGAGATGTTGAAGTCCTGTCTACTTTCAAATATGTAATTTGAAATAGACTCTATATTGCAGTAGAGCCAGAAACAGAGAACTGGATTAGAGGATAATAGCAATGTCTTGTTGTTAATGGTGGTGGGCTTTTATTAAAGGGGCCATCCTCTCTGTTTCATTAGATTAGTAATGAATGAAGATTGTAATCATGCACTGCATTGTTGCTCTCAGTGTATATCTCCATTAGCTAATGCATGGCCTCAGGCAAACAGAAAACATGAAGCTGTCTGCTGTGTGCACGTTATCATCCTCTCTGCAAACTATAATGGGTCTCTCTAATGATTATTATTTTCAATATTACATTTTGTAATAATGTTTTGTAATATTTATCAACGGGCCAGTCTTTGAAATGGTGAAAAAAAGCAAATACAAGAGGAATGGATTAAGTTTTGACCCTTAAATCTCAGCAGGTTAAGAGGTTAGCACTGGTATCCTGCACAACAGATGGACGAACACAAATTCCTATTTATATTCAATTACATGTGAATGTAGGCCAGAAATAGCTGAAAACATTCCTCGGGTAAAAGTTTTGAGGTATTGTAAAACAACATGGGAACATTGTAGGAGCACTAATTTTCTCTAACGCCACATTCAAGGCACTATTAAGCCAGAGGTTAGCAACACTAATTAACGTCTTTATTTTCATACTTTGCACCCCCCTCTGTTGTTGTCTATTAAAAACAGGGCCCACAAACGAAACCCCTGTGCTGTTTTCTTCCCCCTTTTACCTGCTCCTCATCACAGCGCTCCAGAATTACATAACTAGGTCAGGAAATGCCTTTTTGTCTCATTTTTAATTTGAAAACCATCTACAACAACAGTTGGCGCCCCCTGAACGCAACTCTTCCTACAAGCTGTCGGATTCAAAGTGGGATGAATGCTTCCTCTTGAGCCCAGTGACCTTATTTTACTTTAATTGGCGCAGTTTCCCGCCCGCGAGGCAAAATAACAAGTGATGTTTTTATATCTCTCTTCGCAGAGATACACGCGTTCTGCCTCTAAGCTGGCTTAATGACACGAGATTGCCTGGCTCTCTGTGCGTCAGGAAGACGGAGACGACTGAGAGATAAAGCGCGTGTGTGGGGCGAGAGAGAGGAATAAAGATTGAAAAACAAGATTGAGACGGAAAGACGGAGAGAGAAAGATGGTTGGGAGCACCCAGCGGAGAGAGAGACGTTTGCCAGGATGTGTAAAAAACCTCTCTGGAATCAGGATTCTAGGTCATGTTAAAGTACATGTAATTAAAGAAAACTTGCTCTTATTAGTGGAGAGAAGGAGTGAAAAACCCTTTTAATTGGAATAATAAACACCCCCCTCTCATCTCTTTCTCTTGTTAATTAACACGCAGGCTCCTGATATGTGTTAGTGATGCAGAACAAGGTGAAAACTGTCTAATACTCCCGTCACTTCACTGTATGTGGGAGGACGAATCTTCAATCTCTGCTGTGAACTCCCTGAAGAACTCGTCAGCACCAGATTGAATTTTGTTTCATCTTTAGCAATCCTATTACTCGCACTGTGATCTTTACCTTTTTCTGTCACGTTCCATTTTGTTTTGTCGGAATGAGCTGCGTGCAAATGAGACTTAAGGTTCTGCTGTGTTTTCCCCCATCGTGTGTTACAGTTCCCGAGGATCTGTCCATGGAGGAGAGGGATGAGCTGTCAAACATCCGACGCAGGAAGAGGGAGCTGCTCGATGATATTGAGGTGCGTGGACATAAGAGCAAATAGTTTATATCCAGGAAACATGAGAAGCCCTATCTTAGAGAGCTTCCGATCATTAGTGGTGCAATGTACGGCTTTTATCGATCAATTTCATGTGAAGACATTTAGAATTTTAAATTCGAATCTTTTTCTGCAGCCGGTCAGGTCTATTTGCATGCTGAACATAATGCAAATTGACCCACAGTTTATCTTTTCACACTCAATTTGCTCCAATAAAAGTGATGACTTCTCCACAGTGCATATATAGTGTTGTCTCACACCATGAAGCTTCTCTGACCTTTATCCCGCTTTGACCTAAAGAAAGGAATGTATCACTCTTTTCTCGCAGAGGTTGAAGTTCGAGATCGCAGAGGTCATGACGGAGATCGAGCAGCTGACGTGTGTCGGAGAGAGGTAAGTCTATTGCATGGATGTAGTTTGTGTAGATGATCATATATTACTTTAGATTTTGTTCACATCTTCCTACTGATTTGAAGGCATGTCTTTATATGATAGTCTGAATGCTGTTTCAGAGTCCTCTACTCTTTAGCAGCAATTAATATGTTGTGGGTCACTACAAATAAACACGAGATGAAAACGTATTTCCATTTTTTAAAAATAATTAACCATATGTTATATTGAATTTAAAAGATTTGACTAAAATCCACAAATCCCTTAATAAATGCAGAAGGACTTTGACCTCCTGAGCGCTAAATAACACACATATTGGTTTTCACCCTCAGTCGTAATAGCACCGGTAGAATTATGGCTCATAGTCGACTCACTGTTTTCTTAGTTGTCAAAGACAGTTAGATCACCATGGTGCTCTCTGTTGTAAATGTCTGCAGGTTAGATATGAATTAAGTAGATAAACATGGGAAGAGGGTTGAATACACACAACCAGACCTTGCTGGATGTGTGTATGTGTTAAATTAACCTGTGACCCCCGGTACATCGCAACACCTGCAGAGTTTGGTCATGGCGTCCTGGGCGGTTGTCAAAATGTGTCCACTGACAGACAGTCATTTAACCTCAGTGTCAGTTACCAAACACACACACACACACACACACACACACACACACACACACACACACACACACACACCGACTCAAAAGGGGAAAGCTATTTAACCAACAATGACAGTCAATATCCAACATGTGTCAATGTAAATCAATAAAGTGAGTGCTCCCTAGGTCTCCTAAGGTCATTCCTGCTTTGTCGTCTCATCTGTCACTTTATCACCCATCTGCATTACAGATATTAAAACTCTACACACAGCGTTTTCTTCAGTTTGTCTCTGTGTGCACATGTTTTTTATTGTCTTAGATTCAAGCACGAGCACACAGGCAGGAAATATTCTCCTCAGTTATGTTTATAAATAAAATGGAGTTGTTGTGTTTGGGGTCCGATTGTTTTATAATTTAAAAATAAAATCTCTGCATTTACGTTTTTGTGTTGCAGTAAAACAACCCAGAGAAACAAACAGATCGCCATGGGTCGGAAGAAATTCAACATGGACCCAAAGAAAGTACGTTTCTTCGTTTTCCTTTTATTTGACAGTCCTGTACAAGCCTCATATTTTTCATTATAAATCAAAACACCCTTCAGTGTCTCTGTAGCCTCAGAATTAAATGAATCTTTTGTCCTCTTCCTCTCCAGGGAATTCAGTTCCTGGTGGAGAACGACCTTCTGCAGCACACCCCCGAAGACGTCTCCCAGTTCCTCTACAAAGGCGAGGGCCTCAACAAGACTATGATTGGAGACTACTTAGGCGAACGGTAAGACAGAGCATCAGTCAGCCTGTGGCAGGAAGCCCTCCTCCCTTCTGATTTACACCCCCCTCTGTGATTAGAGAGAGGAATTATGGGCCGGATTAATTGGTTAATAAGGGAGAAAATTGATTGCACCCTCCCACCCCTCAAAATGAATCTTAGAGGACGTGCGTGTGACTTGTCATGGTTCAGCCACGTGAACTTCTAAGTGGTAATAAAAGGGCCAAGCCGCTCTTCAGATCTCTGGCCCGACCGTCCTGCAGCTGTACCACAGTGAATGTCTTATAAAGTCAAACGACTGTTGAGATGAAGGTGAGGGTAGTTAAACACATGATATGAGGAAGAATTCACACTGAATCAATCAATGAGCCCAAGAAATGACTTGAATACGAAGAAGTATGTTACTTCTGCTGCACAACGATTGGATTTTATATTGGACTTATCTCGATATTCAGCATTTTGGTGCTGGAAGCCTTCTTGCCTCCGTTTCTAGCTCGACCAATCACAGATCAGCAGTCTTCGGGCGCCCCCAGGCAAACAGTCTGTGTGGAGATTAAAAGAGGCGGAAAATATTGACTGAAATTCATCGGCTATCGTCTTTTTAATCTACCTGCGCACCACCATTGTTGATTCTTTCTAATATCTTATGGTCGTCACACTTGAATTACTGGCGACACTGCCCCCAGTGGCTGCCTGTTGCACTGCTCCATTTCAACTGGACGAAATGATAAGAGTGAAGCTGTCGCTGCCTTCCACCATGTTTTCATATACACGCTGCGCCTGCGTCTGGAAGACAGCTGCTTAAAGTATTCACCATGATGTTTTCAAAGAGCTGTAATCAAACATGGACTTAATGATAGTTAATGGAGAACGGTGTACCATGAAACTGTTTTTTGTTTCATCCCTAAAATAATCAAATTGAATAAATGTCTTTGGCCTTTTAGGAACTACCATCTGCTACAGTCTGTATTAATTTAGTTCCAGGGGCTGAAACAATGAGGCCCGCATGTACGCTGAATGAAGATTAAGTGAAGGTTGGGGAGGGGACGGCTCTGGGGAGTCCTCTTGTTGGCAATTGGCTTTATTCATTGAGGATCATTCAGAGGGAACCAATCCATTGGAAATCACACTAAACACAGGCTCAGTAATTTGTACTCAGTAATTATCACTAATTAAGATTCTACAAGGAGCAGGAACCTATTGTTACACAGAGAGGGGGGGGAGGCGGGTCGTGGAGGTGCGGGGTACAAGGCAGCTACTGATGGGAGGGAGGCTAAGACAGTGGAAGGGAAGGAAGGAAGATAAATAGATAGAAAGATTGATAAAAAGATTGATAGAGAGAGAGAGAGAGAGAGAGAGACAGTGGGAGAGTGCAATGGGTGGGTGGATGGTTAGATGGATAGTTCCATCGATCGATAGATAGATAAATAGATGATGGAAGGATGGATGGATAGATAGATGAACAGAGAAATAGATACATAGATAGATGGATAGATGGACAGATAGATAGATGGTGTGTTGATGAAGGTTGCATACCTGTTTATTGTTCCTGTGTAATTCCCCCTTGTTTGTCACATGCTCACACTCACTGTTATCACAGACACCTATATATACAGTATATATACAGTATATATATATATATATATATTGTTGTGCAATAGGAGTAGACCTGACGTTGGCTAATTATTAATAATCATGAAATATGATTATTAAAATAATAAAAATTATCTATCAAAAATAATTAAATTATTAATTGAAGATGATCAGTAATCAAATAACAATAAAACCACTAATGAGAAAATAGGAATTATCAATTAGAAAGTACAAGCTATCAATTAACAATGATAAGGTTATCAACCAAGAATAATGAAAATAATTAGTCAAAACAATAAAATTATCAATTTAAGAATAATACTATCTATATTAATAATTGAGAAAGGGGGGCACCACCCTGGTTTCCCAGGGGCCAACGATGTCAAGCTATAATTATCAGTCTCATAATGATAAATGTCAAATTAATAATGTCAATATTTTAATATTAACGATTACTTAATAAACAGTGAAGGCTTCTAAGTTCGAGCACAGGCGATCATAATCCAGCTGCAATCACATACATATGCACAAATAATCACAGACTACAGATACTTTAATTACAAAAGTATTTATTAAAAAGGGGAAATAAAGTTATAATGTTATTCAATGATTTATCATTTTAACAAGCTCCAATATTTCAAAGGTAAACACAGCAGCAGCACTTATCACAATTCAGAAAATACATGGACAACCTGCGGCAACCTATGTATGTCTGTCTCTATGTGTGTGTGTGTCTGTGTCAAAGTGTCTCTCTGTGTGTGTGTGTCTGTGTGTGTGTGTGAAATAAAGTTAGTGTTATTTAATGATTCATCATCTTAACAAACTCCCATATTTCAAAGATAACAACAGCAGCTTATCACAATTTAGAACACGCATGTAACCTCTGGTCCATCTATGTGTCTCTGTGTGTGTGTGTCTGTGTCTATCAATGTGTGTGTGTGTGTGTGTGTGTGTGTGTGTGTGTGTGTGTGTGTGTGTGTGTGTGTGTGTGTGTGTGTGTGTGTGTGTGTGTGTGTGTGTGTGTGTGTGTGCGAGAGAGAGAGAAAAAGAAGGGGGGTGGCGATGACGCGTAGTGACATCACATCTAAGATGGAGGCCGATCATGATTCGTGGAATCAAGGCCTAAATACTCTCAAAATGGCGGATTGACTACAAAACAAGATGGCAGAGCCGTTATGAATTTAGAGCCAGGATGGGAGGAGAGAGAGAGCGGAGGCGTGGCAATAATAGACTCAAAATGGTGGGTTTAACTTAACGTTATCCAAAATGGAGAATATGTTAATGACACCATGTGGCCGGAGCGCACACTGGTGGTCGTCACATGAATTACACAAAGGAAATTTTAGACAAAGAGAATTCTTATCTCTGCTTGGCTTTGGGGCCGAATGGTTTCCAGATGTGTTCAGCCTCTCTAAGCATAGATTTAACTATGTGACATGACCTGTATTATAAATACAGGTCAGAAGTGTGTATAGGTCGGTTTAGAAGGAGAGAGAGAGAGAGAGAGAGAGAAGACATGTAAGGAGAGTTCAAAGAAGCTCTTAAAAACACGCCAGAGATAGATTAACAGTGATTTAACCACTCAGCCCAAAGCGGACGTTGTGGGCTGAGGTTCTGATCGGTAAACTCACCGCAGACTAACAGAGACGTTAACAGCGTGGCTGGAGGCTTTCCTCGCAGCTCAACCACTAACACAAAACCCGGAAATGAACCGGAAGTAGCGGCTCGTCGTAGCCGGCTAAAACAATGAGACTCAGCGGTCTCGCAACAGATACAATCAAATATTAAACAATATGCTACGTATCAAAACTAACATCTGCCCAGATAATCAAGTCTCTTACTGTACAACCCTCGCGATGTGCCTGCGACTCGGCGCGAATGTGTCGGGGGCCAGTGAATCACGTGGTTTCTCTCACGAGCGGAGCTCCGGGCTCGGCCGCTGGACCGGAAAAGGAAGCGAATTATTCGTGCTGCCTTGACGGAATGAAACTTCGTCTTCTTCTGTAACAGCGGAGAACGTGCTGTTTTACAGGAACGGAGTGGATTGCCTCTTACTCCTCAGCGGGATGAACGTCGCGCTTCTGCAGGGGACGGCTGGTTTGAAGCCGTTTGTAGATCGTTGGAAAAAAGAAAAAGTAAAGTCTATGGAAGTGTCGGAGTCCGTCCAGCGGGGCACTTCCTGTTTCGATCGAGTTAACTAGTAGAACCCGTTCTGTTGTTGCTGGGGCATCTGGGTGAAGAGAGGTTAAGAGAAAAGCAGTTCCCTCCTTAAGTTGCTGGAACCTCTGGACAGACCCGAAAGGGCCTGATGGGAACGTCAGCATCGGAGGAAAGAGAAAGAGAAAGGAGTTAGTTGCCTCCTTAAGTTGCTGGGTTAACTGGTGGGACCCCGGGGGGGGGGTCCCGTTGTCACATCAGCATCGGAGTGAAGAGAGAGATTTCTGGGACCTCAGCACTCTTATACCACCTGAGGACTTCCTGCTTCCTCAGGAAGTGGTCATAGGGTTCAGTTGGCTCTCATCCAATGAGAATGTCAGGGTCCCGTCCTTAGTGGGCGGGGATTCGACCTCAGTGGGCGTTTCAGAGTCTCATTTAGGTTTTTGCAGAGCGGCCTGCAACATCTCCCCACCAGGGCCTGCTGGAGGGGGGGGCACAGTGGGGGTTCAGGACATGCTTCCCCCACCAAGGCGAGGCTCCAGGCTGTCTAGAGAAGGTGTGAATTAAGACTGAAACTGGTTGAACTGGTTTCAGCTGGGCCTTGTAGGCCTCAAGTATTTACAACCAATTGTTTGATGGTCACTCAGGACCTCACCCCCAACAATATATATGCATATTTTATTTCACCTTTACGCATGGCAGGCCAATTTTAATAACTTGTATAATCCTCATAGGAAATAATGTGTTTCATTAGGCTCAGTCATAAACACTCAGAGGAGAAGTAAAAAACCCAAAGTCATCCTCCAAATAACACGAGATGTTATTGCGATGCAAGTTTGTTGTAAAACAGCATTATCTGTACTCTCCTCAGCGTTTCCACACAAAACATAAAAGCCTGAGAAGTCCTGCTTTAATTTGAACATTACACAATACAAAGAAGGTACAGGATCACGGAGCTTTACGTAACACCAACATGATCAGAGAAGCAGATTCCGCAGCCCGAGAGCGGCTGTTGATTCTTCCGCCTAAAACCCCTCTGATACCTAAACAAACCTCGAAGGAAAAACAGAGCCGCTGTGGTTTTGTTTTAAGTTGTTTTATCCATCAGACACACACATTCGGTGTGGAGAAACATCCAGCACGGGCCAGCTGTTTAAATTGCTTCCAGACCCGCTCAGCATAAGTTATGAATCAGGCCAGGAACATGAGAGGAATGCTGGAGCAAAAAGAATTCAGGTTGAGAAAAGCTTTCAGGGGGGAATATGTTTTTCTTCTGGGTTCACGTTGTGTTCGGGGGATCCTGAATAGTTTAATTTTTCTTGGAAATTCTTCAAGAAAATAGCTTAACAGAAAAACAATAATGGAAAAAAAAAATTCTCATTTTTCTTTTTGTCCACCAGAGATGACTTCAACCTCAAGGTGCTGTCGGCCTTTGTGGAGCTGCACGAGTTTGCCGACCTCAACCTGGTCCAAGCTCTACGGTCAGTGGAGGGACTTACCAAAATAAAACGTTTACAGCAGTGACACCAAGTGAAACCCTGACACCCCCCCCCTCTTCTCCTTGTTGTCTGTAGGCAGTTCCTGTGGAGTTTCCGTTTGCCGGGCGAAGCCCAGAAGATCGACCGGATGATGGAGGCGTTTGCCTCTCGGTACTGTCAGTGCAACCCCGGGGTCTTCCAGTCAACAGGTCAGACACAGAATGCTTCATGTAGACCTTTAACAGACATATCGTCAGACACCTGTCAGGCATGAACTCCTCCTACTGAACCAAATGAAATGATTTGGAACTGGATGCTTTATCATTTATACACATTTATACAAGTCCATAGGTTGTTTTCAATAGAAAAGTCAATGTTGACGTCAGGCTGATAACATTTGCATAATCTCTATCTCTAAAAGTGGCAGGACCTGCAAATATCAACCATTAACCCTTTACTCTTTACTTTTTTAAAGCTTTTTTAACCAATTAATGAATTTTTCCATAATTCATCATCATAATTCATTATTTTACCAAACTATTTAAATGTTCTATCCCTTATCAATAGATATTATAGCTATTTATATATTTGAGCTACTTCTACCATGCTCCTATGACCTTTAACTAACATGTCAATAATCCAAAATCACTTACTATTAACCATATTTTCCACTATACAGTGAGTCCTCTACGTTGTACTGCTCCCGGAACTTTTGATGATAATTATTATCGGTTATTGGTACATATTCCTGATTGGGATCTGGGCCCGAGCTGTCGTCTATATTCACTTGAGAAATGTGTGTCAATACGCCGAAAAAACACTCCGGCCCATTATACCATTAGAAATACGGCCTGAGGCTCCATAAAAGGATCCACTGAGTAATGGCCTGTTTTTTAATGCGTTTCAATCATTAAACCATAAGAGTTACTGTAACTAAGGTTCAATGAGGATTAACCAGATTACAATTTCCAGTTCAGTGCACGAGTCCAGAGTAAACAAGCACCAACAAACAAGGGGCATCCATAATTCAGGAGGACTCAACCTGGCTAAGTGATCCGCGTCCCGTGTTAAACAAAAGCCTGCGACTACAACAGACAGTGAATAATTCAAGAGGCTCGGACCAAACTATTGTGTGCAGGGGATTCTTCTTGAGGGCGTGTGTGTGTTTCTAAGGAGGCTCCACATTAGTAGTGAGGGGTTGAGCAAATTCCGATGCTATGAAATAACTGTTGTTTCTACTTATTATAGAAATATTAGATTTAATACATCCAGCATTGAAAGCCTTTTCGATTTTTCAGATTTTGGGTTTGTCACCCTTTCCCACATAGTTCATGTTTCTTAGAACTACAGTAGATCCAGACTTTATCAATGTGCCCCCTTCCTTCAGTGATCCCATAATGCATCACGCACAATCTGCACATAGGCAGGGGTGTGTGTGTGTGGGTGTGTGTGTGTGTGTGTGTGTGTGTGTGTGTGTGTGTGTGTGTGTGTGTGTGTGTGTGTGTGTGTGAGACAGTTTCTGTGGGTGCAGGGCAGCATCGGAGCAGAACCATGTGTGTGGCAGTAACCGCACACTGAGCCCATAAAAAACATAAAATAATCGCGGATCTTTAATGACAAAGGTCACTAAAGCTCAGTTTCCGCTCCGCGCTTCATCGTGATCATTAAATTTTGGAATACACAGACATCCCTCTAACATATAACACCACCTCTTGGCCTGTGGTACACTCTTTCTTCCTTTCTTTTCTTTTTTTTAATAAAGAGTGTGTGTGAGCCGGCACACAATAAGCAGGGCAGGACAGCCAGGCCTAAAGTGTGTCAGTGTGGGGAGACAGACAGAGTGGAATGAATGATTAATTTACAGGCAGTCACTGGCCCGTGTGAGTCTGAACATTAACACACAGTAGAGAGACGGCAGCGCTGCACCCCCACCCTTCACACACACGCACACACACAATTTTGAAATGATATTAGGGTTTGGGTCAGGTTTGGTCACGATAGCTGACTTTCTTGATTTTTCACTCACTGGTCTTGGGTCGGGCTCAGGCACAAAAAAACTACTTGTTTAGTTTTCTGTTGGACGGTTGCTGACACATATTTGTGTCCCAAACTGGACACAAAATGCAAAATAAATTCTAATCCTACGCCTTATAGACAGTAAATTCTCAAATAAAAACTTTTCATGCAAAATAGTCTGGAGTTATCTTATCCTCTATATTTTCATGTGTAAAAAAAAATCATGTAAGAATATGATGTTATTATCAAAGAATACAGTAACTAACTCGAATGGCTTTAAAGTAGAGTGCATCCCGCTCATGAAATCACATTTAATTTCACTGATTAATTTTGTAATTTTTATTTGGATCTGCACCAAATTGCACGCACTCATAAATATGAGTCCCCTAAATACGCCTGGTTTTCTATCATCACGATTCAAGAAATATATTCAGAGAAATTATGGGAAATGTTCAAACGATCAAAGGATGTTAAAGAAAGTGAATATAATTCTTGGATCAGCACCAACATTTTATGAGCTCCTCTTTTAATCCTGCTAACAAACAAACAGAACGAAAACATAACCTCCTTGATAATTATGAATGTCACTGTGATTTGCCCTATTTTCATATTGGTGTCTATTTCAGCCCTCTTTCATTGTTATTGCTATTCCCTATACTCTGCATTCTCTGTGTAACAATGTGGCCACAGGTTTGGCTGACACACACGTATAATAAACATCTACAGATATATTGAGATGCACTTTAACCCCTTTATTCCCCCTCCTGCCGCTCTCAGATACCTGCTACGTGTTGTCCTTTGCGATCATCATGCTGAACACCAGCCTACATAACCCCAACGTCAGGGACAAGCCCCCTGTGGAGCGCTTCATCTCCATGAACAGAGGCATTAATGAAGGAGGAGATCTGCCGGAGGAGCTTCTCAGGGTGAGGATTTGCCCGTAATGAGTGTGTGTGAGTGGTGACTTATCTCTGTGACCGCTCTGTTAGTACCAACTCCATACGAATGAGGCTTTTCCTTCACTGTACCCCCAATTGATTATTGTCCTCCCCACCCCCTGTCTGCAGAACCTTTACGACAGCATCAAAAACGAGCCCTTCAAAATCCCAGAGGATGATGGGAACGATCTGACGCACACATTCTTCAACCCTGACAGAGAAGGATGGCTCCTAAAGCTCGGTATGTAAATTCATAGCTGTCAAAGGAACCTTGATTGTGTTGATAGCCTCAACATCACTTTGATCGGTACATGCTTCATTTCCCTGTGGGTTGATGTGTATGTGACTCGTTAATGATGAGCTTGAAGGTGGCCATGTTGGAGGTGGATTGGGCAACAACGAATAGATTTGACCCAGTATCCTGCATTATTGCTAACAGGAAATGATATATGCTGACAGAAATCACGAGCTGATGCTAACTTCACCCATAAAAACTTCATATTTAGCATTTAAACGTGCTTTAGCCAAGTAGGGCACTGCAGACATCCCTCTCCCGAGCCACGCTTTCCACTTCTCCCCGGGCAATCCCGAGGTGTTACCTTGCCAGATGGGATATGTAGTTCCTCCCACGGGTTCTGGGTCTACCTCCTGTTACCCTCCCAACAGCAGGCTCCCAGGAGGGATCCTGATTAGATTCCCGAACCACTGCAGCTCTCCCTTTTTCAAACGTGGAAGAGCAGCAACTCCAAGCTCCTTCCGAATGTCTGAATTCCTCACGCTATATCTAAGGCTGAGCCAAGCCACCCGATAAAGCATTATTGTAGAAACAAAAACATGTATTTCAATTAGTTCCTTTTCATTGCAACTGAAATTCAAGAGGTGTTCTAACATCGCAACATACTCAGTTGGCATTGAGTTTAAAGAGACTGAAGGAAACCCACCCTGCTTTCTACTGATGATTCACCACCTTCTGTCATGTTCATTACATTGAAAGTGACTTTCAATGTAATGTTAGTGTTTAAAAGGTTTTAGGTTTCTTTTCAAAATATGACCCTTATCCCTAGAACATGACTTAAAATTAGTTACACCAACACTAACGTCTGGTAAATTTTACCCGATATAATATACCCGATAAAAAATACTTCTCATCAAAATACATTAATGTACAACAATACATGGTAATTTGAAGTTCTCTTCTTTGTTATTCCCCGATACAACATCTCATTAATTGTAAAAAAGGTATCATGGGGGGACCCTATAGAAAGGCTTTAAAATTAGTGAAAAATTAGGGGGTCATTAAAGAAAAATTTCTTAAAAAAAAAAAAATAGAGCTGGGAACTTGTCCTTCGGTCCAGCCGTTCTTGGGACATGTCCGGTGAAGGCACAGTCTCCCTGCATCATTTACAAGTTCCCTCTAACACTAACGTCGGATGAAAATTACCCGAACACGTGCCTATTGAAAAAAAACAGGGATGGGAGCAGGGAAACTACCCTTCCTTCTATGACTTGAGTGAGCAGCATGAAGCTACCCAAGGACCCACGCCACTCAGACAGCAGCAACACAATGAAAATCCCATGACCAAACTCGCTCGGGTAAGAAACACCCGACGTTAGTATTCTAGGGTTAATAAGACACTGGGGGTACAAACACCTCACTCAGCTAGAGACACATCCTGGCACGTTGTGTTCGTTTTCCCTGTGTGAACGTGCTACAAACTGCCGACTGATTAGTGAGCCAACAAGTCATTCAACTGTGCTCACTCTTCTCATGCGATAAATCCATTCACTGTGCCACGAACAGGAACATTTGGAAAACACCTCCTGCACCAGACTTTCAACTTTTATCAGCTGGTGATTTCTGCGCATGTTTGCTCAGAAACCCTCCACCTCCACGATGGCACCAGATCTGTGACCCAACTGCAATGAGACTCTTCTCTCTTCGTCCTTCATCACATGACCTCTCCTCTTTCTTTCCTCTGATATCGCCTCTCTATAGTCTTGCTCCTCTTCACAACTTCAACGTCTCTCTCTCTCCGTCTCTCTCGTGGTGATTTTTTTATGCTCGCTGTCTTATTCTGTTATTTTTTTCTTTTGCACCTCACTCCCTCTCTAACCTTTCGCCCCTTTCAACTCTGTGTTTTGTTCTTTCGCTCTGTTCTGTTGCGGCTGTTCCTCCTTAATTCTCTGTATCAGGAGGTAGGTACACTCCTTCCTCCTCTGTCCACCTGGTTCATCTCAAACTGGCCTTGGCTGCCATTAACCCTGGCTCCTGAACATGCTGGCCACCTCATCTAAGTTGTATCAGAGCTGTTACTGGTTAAATAGGTTACTGCAATATGAAGTGATGGGTTATTTTATTGAAAAGCGAGGTGAGTTGCAGGTCAGCGATCTCTCTCATTCTGCATGAGGACGGGCTGCATTCCTCTTTGGGCTCTGGAGGAGGCTGGGTGGCGCTCAGGGCTCGTCTCAGTCGGTATTCAGGCAGAACGCCAATTTGTCACAAGAAAGAAGCCTCGGCATAAAAAAAGATAATGATTCAACTCATCAAACCTCTCTGCCACTTGCTTTTTACCCTTTGGAACAATTCGAGACTCTTAGGTTAATCAAGCCACTTATTTGGAAACAAAGATTTGCACAAATTCTGAAGCGCACAACGTGAGAGAGCTCCGTCATGGTTCATCTTTCATCTACTTTACAGGGGCTTTCAAGTTCACTTCCACTTCCTTAAAGGAATAGCTTTACACTATTGGGGAGCAGTAATGTCTACCATCTTTATATAGAGTCTATGCACAGGGAAACAGCTAAATCTACCATTAACGCTTATAAAGTTTATAAATTCATACTTTGCTGCTTCTGTATATTAAGTCTTTATGCTAAGCTAAGCTCACCCACAGCGTTACCTCAGAATTGAACTGAATCTACCCTCTCAGCCAACAAAAAAAAAAAATATTCCCCAATATGCTGTACTTTCTACCATCTACACGACAACCCTAAAAGTATTTAATAGTTTTCTACATGTAGTAGTAACAAGGATCGCTCTGACGAAGGTGACTTCACCCTCCCTGTAGATTCTCTGAAAGTTCAGGTCATTGGTCAGCTGAACAGGCCGGGTCACGCTTGGTACCATTAGAGACCGCCCTGTGCGACATACAGCTCCTGTATTTGCCAGAACATGCAGTCATGCTCGAGCTTTGGTCCGCTTGAATCCGCGCCGTGGGAATGCGTACGGACCACTGGGTCACCGGTCATGCAGCGACATAAAAGAGACCTTGGCCCCTTTTCCATATGTGTCCCTCTGTCCCTGACTTACAGTCCTCCATCCCTCCCACTGCTGCTTCACCGAGCCCTTCTCTCTTTCTATTTTGCTCTCGGTTTCACTTACTGCACTTTCCAGATCCTTCTAGAGTCTGTCCCCCCCCCCCCCCCCATAAGTGAATTCCATGTTAATTTTAGCTCCATACAGCTGCACTGCTGAGGCTGTGAAGCTCACATAACACCTTCACCGAGATTGAGCCTGCCGCTATGCCTGAATCCATCATCATCCAGCATGATAATAAAATCCAATCACTTAGATGCTCGTGGAATGTATCTAAGAGAGCCTACATTTGCGGAGGGGGTCACAAAGACACAGAGCCTTGACAGATATAGATACCAAATCAAAATGTACCTTCTAAGCAACATTTATATTAAAAACATGGCCAGTCAGTGTAACATATTGTGGCTGTTATGCCTCCCAGGCCTTGGTAGAGATTACAAACTCATAGATATCAGTTCCCCCAGAAATACTTGATTTTCTTTCATAAAGATCCAGGAATTATTCCCTTTAAAATCATCAAAAATTTCCAAAAATACCCAATGTTTAATAAAGTAATAAATTAAATGCTAGATCCGTCCCTTGGCCAGATCTGCACCAAAATTTGATGGCTTCTTTTTTGGCCCATGTCCGTCCACCAATTTTCTGTTCTGTAGTTTTTGCGTAATTCTGCTGAAACACAAAAAAACAACCGACCAATGGACAGGAGTGAAAACATAACCTCTTTGTTAAAAATAAACAAATATTCCCTCATATTCTCCAAATATTCTTCTCACATTTATTTTCCCTGCCTACATAACAACCAAATGAATGATCAATCTGCATGAGAACCAAACTTGGAACTTCATTTGGTAGAAATCCATAATAAATATCAGGATTAAAATAGAAATTTGGCTAAAGGGGATTAAGAGATCTCCAGGCCACCTTATAACTGACTCTAGAAGAATAAGACGTAGATACTGTACTTACCAAACAAGAGGGAACTAGGTTTTTTGAGGGCTCTCTTTAGGTCAGTGGGTGGAAATGCTGTCGCTGCATCTTAAGTTAAACATCTCTCATGAATAATATACTGTAAATACTGGATTTGACCCTCGGTAGAAGTATAGAATAAAAATCTGGGTCAGGTGAACATTACATATTGATTACATCAGTAACGGCTGCTGTCTGCGCCTTCTGTAAAGTCAGCAAACGTGTTCTTATGCTGCACGTGACGCAGACTGTACATCAGCCCCATTATGCTGTTGTGATTACATAGGTTAGTTGCATCACCGATGGTGTAATAAGGAGAAAATCCACTAATCCCAATAATCCACTTTTGTCTGATGAGTGAGGCAGATGGAGACTTTTTGTCTCTTGTAATGAAAATCTCTTCAGACCACATTCAGATATTCAACTGTAGAAGAATGGGTTCAGACAGGGAGTGATGTTAACTCCCTGTGTAAGAACTATTAAACTCATAAAATCTGTCCCTCTCGCCCGGCCACCCCAGTTGAATGCAGTTAGTGCTCACACACTCTGTACGTGGCGTGCACATGTCCCGTCCTCCTCCTGGAAGGTAACACAGGGTTCAACTGCCCCCCCCCAACACCCTCCCTCCTTGCGCTCGATCCAACTGCTACTCTGCTTGAGCCTAATAAAGCAGACGGATGGTGATCAGGAGCAGATGTGGCGCGTGGTCTCCTGCAGGTTAGCCTGCACGTGCACAAACACCGACACCTCTTCGGTTTGAAATCCAATGCCGTGTGTTTCTGTCCGCAGGCGGCCGTGTGAAGACGTGGAAGAGGAGGTGGTTCATTCTGACCGACAACTGCCTCTACTACTTTGAGTACACAACAGTGAGTAGGCCGATCTGTGTTTGTGTGTCTCGGAACTATGGATTGTTAATTATTTAATAATTCAATTATTTTTTCTTAGTTTCCTCTTCTTGAGGTAGATGAGGAGATTCATAACAATCTCATGATTCTATGCTCAATATGAAGCTGCAGCTAAATATTAAGCTTAGTTTCACACCAAGGTTAGAAACATCTTATCTTTTGGTGAAACCATAAAAGCCAAAATTTAAAAATAAGTTAGAAAAAATCCTTTCGGAATCTCAATTATAATTTCAAATGTTCAAATATTCACAATACTGAGTGTGTGAAACATATAATGTGTAAATACTTAGTATAGAAAGATAATGTGCACAATGACGATAAGTAAAGGAAACACATAAAATAAATCCTACAGTTGTAATTATTGTCTCACACACACACACACACACACACAGAGCGACAGACAAAGGTCTTTGCCTTTCAGCTCTGCTCTTTAACAGATGTTGCCCCTTTGACTTAAAGAAACCTCCCTTCAGCAATTAACATGAGGCATCATGGGAAACATCTGCAGTGTCTACTACGGCACACATCTGGCCCCCCCCGCTACGCTGGAAACCAAGTGCCTCCCCCATACCGCTGGGAGGTTCACCCCCACGCTTCAACCCAGGAACCCAGCAGCATCCCTAATGCTGAGGACGCACACCCTCCCCCAACACAGACACACACACACACACACACACACACACACACACACACACCCGCCAATCCGTCAGTACGCACACATACACGCTGCGGCGGTGCACACACTCAAATGGCACGCACACGGCCAGCTGTGAGGGGTTGTCCACAAGCATTTCCTCCCCCTGCTGTGCCCCCTCATTAGTAGGAGGATGACAAGTGGGACACAAGGCTGTTCCTCAAGGTCCCCCCCCAAACACACACACACACACACTTCACATCTGGACCCACAAGCACAATAGCAGTGGCTGGAGGATGGCGAGTGTAGGGTTACGTCTCCCTCGGGTGCTGTCCCTTACGTGACCAGGATGAATAAAAAACTCCAATGTGCTTTAATCACCATCTTGACTTTTTAAAACTTCATCAGGCTCAATATAATGTTAAGATAATAGTTAAAACACTTAAACAATTAAAGGTGCTACACGTAGCGTCAAAATAAGTTTATCTTGGCTTGTCTGTGAGCTATTATTTTGGATGTGTAGCTGATGAAATAGTTTTGAACAGAAAAATCTCCACCAGCCACATGTAGACAAGAGTGTGTGTAGGAGGATCTTTCACAACTACCCTTTTATAGCATGAAAATGGAGTTTGGCTGATCGGATTGCAGGCGGATAGAGTTTGACCACATGAATGTGCAGGTGTGGATGCACACAAGAACCATAAGGAGCCAGTCAGTCAATCCCCAATAGTCAGGGACACACAGTGAACACACCAGCATAAATGAAATTACGTCAATCCATATAGAGCAACTACACGGGCAGAAATAATAATCACACATAAGTAATAATTGCAGCTAGCAGACCCTAGCCAGAGAACACAAGAAGTAGTCCTCTCCTCGGTCCTCAGCTCAGGAAGCTATTCAAGACATTTGAGATGGAGAGAAGATGAGAGCCAGTGTCTGCTTTCAAGTTGGTTTGATGAAAGTAGACACGAGAGGAGGACGTGACGTGAGCGGGACCGAGCGATCAGATCTCAGGTCCGATCTGTCCTGGTCTTCATGTTAGTTAGTTGATTAAGAGACATGTAAGTTCTGAGTGAGAGATGTGTTGATGCTACGTTCTGTCTTTGTATGTGTCCCCAGGATAAAGAGCCTCGTGGGATTATTCCTCTGGAGAACCTCAGTATCAGAGAGGTGGACGAGCCAAGGAAGCCTGTAAGGAGCTACTTTTAAATTCACTAGATCGGCATTTTAATTTTCTTCGGCATCAATTTGTGCACAATCATGAATATCGGACTCCTAACATGCCACAAATCAATGAAAATGCTGAAAAATCTAGAAAGTAAAACTAAGTTCCCAGAAGTTTCATTTCAAATTATCCTGTAGTTTTTGCATAATCCGGCTAAAAAACACAAACAAAACCTCCTTGTTCCAACCTATATTTTCTGTGGGATGTTATTTGTTTTTCATCACACATATTTCTCTTGATCTCCTCCCAGAACTGCTTTGAGCTCTACAACCCCAACCACAAAGGTCAGGTGATCAAGGCCTGCAAGACGGAGGCGGACGGGCGGGTCGTCGAGGGCAACCACGTGGTGTACAGGATATCGGCCCCCACGCCGGAGGAGAAGGAGGAGTGGATCAAATCCATCAAGTAAGAGGCGGCGCGTTAGTGTGGATCCATTTACACTGAGGCGGCACTTAGCCAACACTGGGCCGCTCCCATGTGGGACGCTCTCATGTCTGACCTTGACTGTGAGAACGCAGCACGCAAACACATGGAGCTGTGAGCTTAAACACACACACACACACACACACACACACACACACACACACACACACACACACACACACACACACACGCTGGTGACTAAATGCGACTGCTTCTCACACTCGCACACAGATAACACTCCGAGGTGAGTTCTGCTCTGCTGGATAAGCTCACTTCCCTTTGATTAGCGCTTAGCAAAGACAAACACACACACACACACACACACACACACACACACACACACACACACACACACACACACACACGCGTCTCAGGCGCTGCTGTCCCTCTCTGCGCTCTCAGTGTGTTCTGGCAGACTCTACACCCCCGATTCGTCAGATCCACACACAGCCTGATTAACCAGGAGAGTGGAGGTGCAGCTGTAAATTGGACCCAGTGGGTAATTGATCAGCTCAGTGGTTATCATCCACTCGGCTGCAGCTCCACTGGCAAATATGATCAATATCTGAGCGAAAAAAATCATATTACACTGTCCTCCCCTGCTCTAATGATATTTGAAAAAACCACTTAGCATTGACAGATGTGTATCCATTAAGTGAAAGTGATGGGTTTTTCAGCGGAGTTACTGTAATCTTGGCGGCCTGGCGTCCAGCTAAAGGGAAAGAGGAGAGGGGTGCTCGCGGTTCCCGTGTGGTAGATTTCCAGTCGGCTGTCCTTCTCATGGCACATCGCGTGTGTGACGGGTTTCACACTCAGGCGTTCGAGTGCTTTAAGTGCAAATGCACACGTGTGAGCCCACAGTGATGTCACCCTCCTCAGACCTGATTCTGACACCCGTCTTGAGTGATCCCATCACGAAGGGTCAGAGTGAAGCCAAACTGGTCCTGAGGTCCGATCACTAAACCACATTCGGAGGTGGTCTGGGAAGTGAAGGACTCAGCCGGCGTCTCTGACTTGCAACAGTTTCACAAATTAACCAAGCGTGTTTTTACCCTTCTCCGTGTCCGTACGGTGATTTGTTGGTGACCACTGCCACAATATCAACACTGATCACCACATAATGACTGAAACTTCCCTCCAATTGGTCAAATCTTTCTTCACGGTCAAAGTTCCCCAAATCTGACTCCCCACAGCGATTTGTTCGGCCACAGAAAGCACAGGAAGCCAAAGCTGAATTCCCCTCCTCGCTTACACAGATTGGAAGTGGGAGGGAGAAGACTGATATAGTCACGTATGTGTGACAGGGACCTTACTCCTCTCTCTCTCACTACCTCTCTCTCTTGTCCTGACACACACACACACACACACAATTTTGAATCTTGAAACTGAGTAAAAACATCATAATTTGGTCGTTGAGGACAGAAATGACACTTGTTTATTTGCATATAGAACAGGGCGGTGAAATACATAAAGGTCACATTTTGGTGTGAACACACGTACTTGGTGCTGTCCACTTGTGATCAGATGTCTCAGGGTGGATGTTGATACCAGGTCGGAGCAGGACTGGAGTGTTTCAGTCCCGTTGAACACTGGGAGGTGGAGACTTCTCCTCTTCTTGCAGGAATGATACAGATCACAGATTTAACTTAGCGCTGCCTCAACCACACGTTTGACTCAGCTGCTGCGGTGACAGACTGTCCTGCAGTCAGCAGATTCACACACACACACACACACACACACACACACACACACACACACACACACACACACACACACACACACACACACACACACACACACACACACACACACACACACACACACACACACACACACACACACACACACACACACACACACACACACACACACATTTTATCCACACCTGACTCATCTGCATGGGTGGAAACTGCTCTTGTGGTAACTACACACAGAACTGGTCATCTCAGTGTGTCCACTGTTCTGCTGCCGGGAAACCTCTGGGTTACTCAGCGCTGTTCCGCTCTCTACTGTGTGGCACTGACAACTCACAAAGCAGCTACAGTCACAACCTCATAATAATAATAATAATTTCTTAAACTGACTGTGTAATGAGAAAAGTAAAAACTAGTAAAAAAATTGTTTGGGATTTTTTTGGACCAACCCCCTGTATGCTAACTGATGGACAGAACCATATCTTTGTTTGGTGGCCAGACACACAAAACAGAGTGGATGCTAATGTTATATGGCCACTTGATTAGGTATTAGGGACTTAATGAAATCTGCGATATCGTGAAAAAAAGTGTAACATGAACATTATAAAATCGTTCAATTCTTTCTCACTGTTTCTTTAAAAACGATGAAACCTCTTTGAATATTGAACAACGATAACTCTGCAGGCAACCACTAGAAAACAATTCCTGCTCCCCAAAAGAGGCCACACCTCCTAATGTGTGTGGTTCTTTCTTCATTATAAACTCAGCTTCCTGCACAATCTTGTCAAAGTCCTGACACTAATGGTAATGTGGTCCTCATGAGCCAAATGATTAAGTATAGCCTTTGTTTGTGATGCTCCTCATTTCTCATTTTAATGCAGGCGACAAGCTGATCCTCTGAAATTCCCTCCGTAAAGTCAATCGTAGCCTAATATTATGATTTTTTTCATATTACAACTTTATTCTCGTAATACTATGACTTTATTCTCATAATATTACGACTGCATGCATATAATACCTAAAACATGCTGATTTGCTGTTTAACAGCAGCTATGATTACTCGGCAATTTCCAGCTTCACAATTGTCACATTATGTCGTTAAGTTCAGTTACAAGCACACGGTTGTGTTTGATGTCCCCATAAAATATACAGTGAAAACTAACATGAATCGTCATAGTAACATAAAAGAAACTTTATCCAATGAATCAATAGGGAACCATCACACTCATCGTACCCTCACAGTTTGAAATAATAATCAATAAAGCGTTCGGATGCTTTGCTGCATTCTTTCTTTTTCGTTTTGTGTGGATAACATAAATAGCAAGATGTTGAGATATTTATAGCCCAGCGAGTGGAGTGAGTGAAGAACAGGTTTCCGGGGGTGAAATCATTGCAAACGTCAGGCTTTGGTGTTGATCACATGGCAGATGGTTTTTCCTTTTTTTATAAAACCTGACAGAATACAGTGCAGGCACAGGAAGTGATGTTTTGTAGGGTGCATTGACTGATGGAGACAAGATGGATTAAGGTCAGAGTTGTACATTGACAATTTACTCAATCTAATCAAGATTTAGTCCGATCAAGTTCTAAACATCACACACTGGTTGTGTTTGACGTTTTCTTTAAGCTCTATTATAGATTTCAGCCTCTTTTTACGGGTAATTCTTAAAATCAGTGCAAGACTCAGAAATGTGTGCAGGTGTGATGTGGTGGACAGTTCAGTGACGTGCTCCTTCCTCTCCTCTCCCCACAGAGCGAGTATCAGCAGGGATCCTTTCTACGACATGCTGGCCACCAGGAAGAAGAGGATAGCGAATAAGAAATGATGTCCGCCCGCGCTCCACATCCTCCTCGTCTTCATCACTGCCCTCTCTGTGACCAGCACGGCCCCAGGAGACACAGGTGGGAGTTTGGGGTCAAGCTTGTCTCGGAGCCGGAGGATCATCTGACGTCAGATCAGAGCCGAGGCGAAGGTTTAGATGGAGAATAAAGGACCTGCAGGATCTTCACCAAGCCGGATGTTCATTGAGGACCACAGTTTACGGGCGGAGCAGCCACGGCTGGAATCATAGGACATTTTTGCGTAATGTGTCTGTGGCACTGCTGCCCTCTGCTGGACTTGTTGTGAACTTCATCTAGTGCACAACAAATGCACGGGCTGGATGTAAAACCTGCATCCCTCTGGTCTCTCTCCACCTGGTGAGGTCGGTCACCTCCAGACGCCAACATTTCATTCTTTAATTTTCTCGTGCATCAGCAGTTGCCGACGCCAATGTTTCCCGTGAACTACCGGGAAGCCTGGAGTTTTTAAATCAGCTGGTCTGATTGTTGTGTTTCTGTTGTATATGCAAACTTACTGATTTAACCAAGAAAATGACAGCCAGGCTCATATTCATCTGTAATTAAGTGTGTGCCACCTTATTCCCTCTTTGAAAACGAAGATGCATACGATTCAGAGGAAAAAGTACCACACACATACTTAGAGGAATTACCCTTTCAAGTGGCCACTCTTGCATCATATATATTAGTTCTGTACCGTAACATATTGAAGATGCATCTCTGTGTTCATTTCTTTTGTATTTATTTGCTTATTGTTTTTAACAAAAGAGGCAGCCCCAGACTCATTCCATTATGCATGTATAATATATAATGTACATACCGGTTTATTTTCTTTCTTTGATGTATTTATGTAGCATGTCAGTCATAACAGCCATAGCCTGTACCCGTTCACCTTTTAGTTCAACAGTTTATAGTAGTGGAAGTGGCACCTTGTGCGGAGCAGTGAAGTCTCCTCACACTGTGTTTTTACTGAAGGGATCAGAAAATGTGATGATTCATGAGAAAAACTCACATTACAGAGAGAGACCTAATGGTGTTTTTACCCCCTATCTTTATTCAAGAGTGTGTTCTTTCAGTTTGTGAGCTGGGCCTATTTCTCAGATTTTGTAATGCACTCATTCAAAACCCTGCACTTGTACTCAAACATTCCCTTTTTTTATAGTTGCTAGTCACTGTTTAGAGAACATAAAAAGAACTTGACATCCTTGATTTTTCCGCTCCATGTTGACCAGAGATCTGCTGGATTCATTCTCAATGAAGGGCGGGACCATTTGACTCGTAGTAACTACACCTGGCATTCTATTGGTTAGGGAAGTGGACTAGAAATAGACTTGTTGCACAATAACATCCAAGCACAAGCAGGGAGCTATTTGATTGTGAGCGCATGGTTTTGACAGAGCATTACAAAATCTGAAAATGAAATCAATGGGTCCTGGTGTCAAAGATGACACTCTTGAAATAAGATGGGAGAAAAAAAACATACTCACAGGACATGGTAAGTTAAAAAAAAACAAAAACGTGCAGAACGTGAATGCCGACTGGAATCCCAAGGTCCATCAAACCGACCCACATTGTTTTGGTGCAGGTTCCCCGGTTTGATCTTGGGTAAACCGCTCATGTGAAGACTTTGTATTAAAACACATGCTGATCAGTGAACAGTGTCTGTGTGAATTCAGTGAGAAGAGCTTGACTCTTTGGTATTTTACACCCGAGCAAAGGTCTTTGCTTCTCGAACAGCTAGAAAAGTGTGTGTTCAACAACATCTGAATAAAGAGCGCCACCACTTTCAGTCCTCGCTAATACATCCTGATTCGACCGTTTGCCCTTCAAGAAGCTGAATACAATCAGTCTATTCTGTGTGATACAAGAGCTTTCTAAAACACCCTGGCAACTCTTCTCACTAAAGATGTATCATTCATTTCAATGCAGCTTGTAAACGTCAAAGACCAAGAACAAATTACAATTGCAGACATGAACAAATGTATTTTAAGGCTTTTACCTTATACAATGTATAAATTCTGACATGCTAAAATAAAAAGGTATAACAGCAGTTTTTCAAACGTCTGTCCAAAATTGAAAAACACAACATAACAAAACAAAACAAAAATCAATCCATACTCCAAAGAACATGGTCAAAATGAACAAGTGTTGTTCTAAAAACAAAAACAAAACAAAACATCTACTGCTAATCCTGATACAGGATCTTTTTGTGCATATAAAATAACTGATAGTACAGTTCAAAATTTGATTCACAGTATTATTTTATGATGCTAGAAGACACAAACTTTATTTTTCATAAAAAGCAAACACACATGGTCCACAGCGATGATAAATGTTTGATGCTTTCTTTCTGAACATTTAAAAAAAGAGCGAGTGAGAGAGTTGTGATGTAGGCGAGACAAAACTCCTCCTCTTGTGAAAAAAGGTACAAAATTACAGAGTGAATCTTAGGCTTCAGAGCAAAAATGGAAACGGTAAAATAAAAAAAGGAGAAAAACGTACGCAGGGAAATGTCCTCAAGTCTGTCCAGGGTTAAAGTGGAGGTACCAGTCAGCGAAGCCTTGTTCCCACCACTGAGCTTGTCCGCTTCGTTCGTGAAAATCTCCCTCCTGCAGTTTATCCGCTCCCAGTGGGATGGATGTAAAACCTCAGAAGCTCTGTAGATATAGTGACATCTTGAACTTTCAGTCAACATGATGCCTTGACAGTTTGACTCTTAGCCAACTTCCCTTTTGTTTAATTCTTATTTGAAGCGGGTGGATAATCCGTAATGGGATGTTCGACAAGTTTTTCGAGTCCTGAGTTCCACTGAGCAGCAGTTGAGATGTTTTAAGCTCCAGGCTTTGTTTGTGTTCATACGAGTATATATTAATATTTTCATCATAAATGTTCAACAAGGTGACCGTTATTTTTTTTACCCATAGTTAAAGAGAATTACGGCAAATAATTAACGCCTTAAAAAAAGATTTTCGGAATATTTTAAAACACTTAAATTTTGGTAAAAATACAATTTACTCCCAACGAAGAAGAAGCACCATGTCATTAGGTCGTTGATTTCATTCCTCTGCTGTTAAAATGTTGTTGATGTGCCTGAAATGAAAAAGAACAGACCATGTCAAAATCGGTAGGCAGAACTATGAGCTTAAACATGTGGAGATACTGGGCCACCAGCATCAGAAATGCCTCCAATACTGGAAAAAGTGCCGGGTCAGAGTACTTGAATCTATAAACCGATCCAATACCATATATTTTAAGTATTTAAGTTTCAGCCAGATAAAACAAGCAATTTTCTTTTCCCTGAAATCACTTCTTTAATATCTTTTTTGCTCCAAAACAGCACTTGTGCCCTAACTGCCACTGGCAAGTACTGTTTTTAGCATGGGGAAGAAGGAATTTCCTGTAGTGTAGCGTTAGCTAGAGCTAGCTTCAATGTCAGCAATTTGGCAACATTTCACACAGGATAGTCCCACAGCTAAAACTTCCACTTCAAAACTTCAGTCTGGAGGGATTGCACCTGTGTCATTAGTTATTTGAAAAACCATCATACGAAAGAGCAGGAGTTCACCCAGGCGAAGGGAATTCAACTTTTTAAACTGCATTCAAGCAACAAGATAAATTTAACAAAGAGCCTCGCAACCAATTTGTTGAGTTCATCACCGTGTATTTAGAAAAGATTTATTTGTGTTCTTTTTCAGTGACGACTGTGAAAGAAGGTCCCCATAGAAATTGTTTTTATGTAGTTGGTCATTTTCAGTCTAAGTAATACAGTCTTTAACCTGAGCCAGGACAAACAACAATGATAGCAATCAATCAGAAATTAAAATACATATATTTTTTGAAATGCAATGGTATCAGATCGGTTCTCTTTATCAGCCAATACCAAAAGTCCAGGTATTGGAATCGGTATCGAGAAGGGATACAGTTTATTAGCATTGACAGTAGTAGAGCAAACAGTGATGATCAGTAAAAAGGACGCCCACTCACAGAGTCAGTGTTTGATGCCACTGGAGAATCAGTGGGAGTTGCCATTGGTTCGACTGTAACCGTTTCCTAGAAAACAAGATGAACGCTTTAAACTGACACACAGCATTTAATTCAGCTATAGCATGGTTTGTATGTGAAAGTACATGTAATACCTGTGTGTCCATTGAGATGGTGGTGAGTTGAACCATTGGTGGCTGAAATGGGCTGGGAGGGGGATAGATGGTCAATGCGAGGATCAGCGTAGTCTGTGCGCCGGTGTTTTTCTGGTGGAGAACCGTAGATGTCTGTAGCGTCCTCGGTGTCACAGTTACTCCGCTGGCGGCTTTCACGTTCCTCGCTGCTTCTGTTCTTGTTCCTCTGGGCTGGGCTGTGCTGCTTGGACTCGTCATCCCGCTGCCGCCTGATTTTCTTCTTCTTCCTTTTTATTTCAGCCATTCTGTCTGAATCCACGTCAGAATTTCTAGGATACGGTGGAAAACACATGATTAGTCTTAATCCACAATTAACTGAGATCTAAGGCTTTGTCTGAACTATGACTAAATCTATTTCAACTTTCGTTGACGAGACGAGACGAAAATGTTGGTGGTTGACTTAGTCACAATTTTAAAAACATAATCGTATCAGGCCATCATGAAGTACCCGGAGCGGCGAGTGTGTGTGTCTGTGAGTGTGTGTGTGTGTGTGCTCCCGTTGACTAAAACTAGACTAAAATGTTCTGAGTTTTCGTCGACGAAAACTAGACTAAAACTAAGAAGGATAAAAATGACTAAATGTGACTAAAACTAATATGCATTTTCATCCAAAGACTAAGACTAAGACTAAATCAAAAATAGCTGCCAAAATTAACACTGGGGCCCAGACACTTTTATTATTTATTAACCATGTGAAACATTTATTAAAATATCAAGAAAAAGTGCCAATGTAACAACAGCATCTGAGGAGACATCTTCAAATGTCTTGTTCTCTTGACTAAAAGGCCAAAACTCAAAAATAAAAAAGGTAACATTTATAAAGCAGCAAACTTTACATTTGAGAAGCTGAACACAGAATGGTCAGCATTTTTCTCCTTGTAAAAATGGATCAATAGTATCGCTCACCCGCTCTCTCTGTGTCTGTCTTTGTCCTTTGACTTCTTTTTCTTCTTGCTCTTTTTGTGTTTTTTAGAGTGAAAGGCCTCAGGGCTGTCGTCTCTCTCCTTGCTCAGATTATCAGCAGCCCTCCTGTGATTTTGATCGTCTGTGTTTGGAGCTGCTCTCGACATGGAGAGAGGAGGCAGAGGCGGCGAGTCTTTGTACTTTGCCGATGTTTCTGACACTGTGGCAGGAAAGGAAGTCTCCTCTTTTGAAGGGTAAGAGTTCCTCTCCCTGCCGTTGCTCTTCTCCTTCGTTACCCGGGATTCTCGACTCTCCTGCTGCCACCTCCAGCGACTACGAGACTCTTCGCGGTGGGAGTGACCGTTCCCCCTCCGCTCACAGTCCCGATCCTCTCTGGATCGATGGCGCGAGTAATGGTGAGAGGACCTGTCGCGGTTGCACTCCCTGGGGTGGTGGACAGTTCGCTCATAGCGACGTTCAGCGTCCCAGTCTCTGTAATGTCGATCGTGAGGAGACAAATGATCACTGTGCAAGCGATGATCGCGGCGATGATCTCGGTAGTCCTGTCTATGCCGGTGCCGATCACTGTAACTCTCCCGAGCTGGGCTCCGGTCCCTGTAGTGTCTCTCTCTGCTCCAGTCAGAGTGCAGCCTGTCTCTGGATTGGGAATATTGTCCAACGCTGCCACTAGAACTGGGCTTGGACTTTTGCTGCTCCTTGGCGTCTGTTCTTCTTTCCATCCCTGCTGTCGGCTCTTTTTTCTGTGGTAAATTCTTGGATTCATCACCACTTATGCCAACATTCTGTGGAGCAGCAGATGCCCCACTGGTGCTCTCGGAGCGGTCTGCCGGGGTGGATAAGGCCGCTGGGTTGCCGTGATGTGCAGAGGAGGAAGCTGATTCTCCAGATGCAACAGAATGGGTGTTTGTAGCAGTAGCTGAAGGTGGAATGCTAACAGTGGAGGGTGCTGTATGCTGAGGCAGAGGTTCAGACACACATCTAGGCTTTTTGGGAGGAGAGGGGAGGGGCTGGCTTTCACTGGCAGCAGGATGGATGCTCCGAGAAGAACAGGTCTGTGATGACGAGGCTAAATTATAAGTCTCTTTGCTGGGAAAAACAAAACAGACAAGCAGATTAGAAATGCTCTATCCCAAACCTTTAGGATAATTACAATTAGAACTTAATAATTCACTAAATAAAATAAATAAATACAACGTGTCTTGCTCACAGTCAGAGTGTTACATTACCTTGTTGGACTATGGTCACCATCTAAACCATTAGCAGCAATGGAAGCCAGCGAGGACAAAGATCCAGGATCACCGCCAGAGATCTGAAGGACATAATTAATTTTTTATTAAAAAAAACGTATTAACACAAATAATGAATATAAATCTATAGAAATAACGCAAAGCATTTTACCTTGTCAGAGGTGTTGTGTCCATTCATTTTGTGTTGTCCATAATGTTGTACGTTTTGGCCTGATTTAGAGACGCCATACATTAACCCGTTACTATTATGGTGCACTTCTGACTCTCTGTTTGTGGCTTGAGGAGATTTCTCAAAGACGCCTCCTGTTCCGTTGTTTCTGTTGAGGTGAGACTTAGCTAAGCAGCCATTATCCAGAGCGGCACAGTTCTCCTGGTCTGATTCCTCAGAAGACTCCTGGCCGTACGGCACCAGGAACGATGCTCCATTACCTCGAGTGTGGTGATTGCCGTTATGGCAAGACATGCCGTTAAGGTTGTGAAGCTTACGTGGAATGAACCGAACGTCTGAGTGGATGTCTGAGGTAGACTGTGAGGAGGATAGAGAGCTGGAGGAGGAGCCGCTGGCAGAGGAGCCGCTGGCAGAGGAGCCGCTGGCAGAGGAAGGCTGGCTGCAAGAGGATGAGGCGGAGGAGGAGGATGGGCGGTTCTGCTTGCTTTGTCCAATGCAAAATGAAAGCTTCTGACGTTTGTCATGGTCTGGGATCATTGTGGGCCGGCTGATTGAGTGCGAGGAAGAGGAAGAGGAAGAGGCCAGTCCATGGTTAGGTTTTCCAACACTACTGCTGGTGCTGGGCTTGGAGCTTGTGGGAGAGTCCCTCAGAGATCCATTCCCATTGACGTAGAGAGTGCTCTTAGAAGGAAACATCAGGTTCACAAGAAAATATTTGTTGTGAACACCAACTAGAAACTGAAACATGATAAATTAAATCACAAGTAGTTTGACATTAGCACGTGTGCAGTACCTTGGTCATGTGTGGGGGCAGCTGGGGACCTATAAAGCCAATGTTGTTGTGATGGACGGTGTTGTTGATGCGTGATATCACCACCGGGCGAGGTGACGACTGACCAGGGATTCCAGGGTTGTGGTTCATGTGACTGTAGTCAGCTGTTTTTTTCCCATCACTGGACCTGATGATACCGAAAGGAAGGTACATCTACATGACCATATTCATTTTTTTTCTTCTCATCAAAATGGATAAATAACTAGAATGGCAATCACTAGAGAACTTGATTATCGAAATTTTACCTTTTTATAAAGAATCTAAAAGCATATTCTTAATTACTTTAGTTACTCCTCAGTTAGAACATTTTTTGATTACACTTCTTCATCTTGTTAAGTTAGACCAAATAAATTACACACTATTGTGGTTTACTCACTTTATGTAGAACAGGACATAGGCCTGCTGGTTCAGAACAGTACTGATGTCGCTGACGGACACAGAGGAGTCGTTCATCTGATACCACTGACCATTGCTCGCCTGTGAAACAACAGAAGTGTCAGCAGATTTGCAACAGATTCACCCTTTTTATCCAAATGTTTACAATAGTCTCTGGAAATGATTTTTAAAGTTGAGAAATCTGAGTACAAATATAACCATATAAAAATGTGTTTTAAGACATATTACAATAGAATATTATTCCTAAATGTTTCCAAGTTTTGTCTTTTTAGTCTTTTCTCAGTTCAGTCTATTTAGTGGGAACTCTGCATTTATCTCTGCTACATTGAGTTGTTGATGAAGTGTTGAGATAAACGTGTGCATGTACACTTGGCAAAAGCAGTGTCCTGATAGAGTAGAACAGTGATCTGTAGCATTGCCCATACCTTAATATAGCAGAGGTAGTGTCCAGCGTGACAGCTGTATCCAGAGTGGACCAGCACAGCGTACAGGCCGTAGAGTTGGGACTCTCCTTGAGTCTGAGACATGAACGGTCGCAGGTCCAGGTACTCTGGATATTTTATATCCTATTGGACACAGAGCAACCGATTAATATCAAACCAAAAAATCTAATTTTCCCTTTACTGCTTAGTGGAGCCACACTATGACTGTAGTATGACTCTGAATTTGCGATCGTGTACCTTTGTAATTTTGCCTCCACTGAAGTTTGCAAAGCGTTTGAGTGAGAGGGTGAGCACGGTGGAGTTGCGGTGGATGCTAAATCTCTTCGAGGCTGTGACCATTTTTTTGCACCTTAGGGGGACAAATGTTGGGTGGTTAGTCGACAAACTGACAAATGAATAAAAACACTTTTTTTTTTTTTAATTATCTGACAACTTACTTGGTGCATTTGTAGGAGTTTTCTCCATCCAGCTGCTCCGGCTTAACAAACTGCTCCAGAGCCTTTGAGACGCTTGAAGCCATCTGTGTTGAGAGACAAATCTATTTGAGAGTCTTGAACCATTATAATAGACCAAATCTGAATTTACATTTTGTCACACATTTGCAGTAAATCAGACTCACAAGTGACTTGAGAATTTTGAGGAATTACCTTAATTTCCAGAGTGATGTCTAAAAAGGGGTCAAATGTATCTGAGACTGCGTTGCAGTTTAAACATTTAACTGGAAAATAAAAAGACAAGACAGGGAAATTAGTCAGAGAAGAAACAAAAAACATGAATAAGAAGAAATGAATCATGAAAATAAAATTAACACTTATGTCTTACCTCTGGACCTTAGATACCCGCCAAATACTTGATGGATGAAAGAAGTTGCCTGTGTCTGCCTGTCCAATCTGTCACAGAAATATATATTAGAAATTATATCACAAATCAATGTTTTCAGTCTATACTGAAACAGAGAAAAGTCAAATTTCTAGTATTTTCCAGTGACAATTCTCAAAATATTACAGCCCCAAAAAGCAGGAGAGATATAGGGGAGGAATGAGACCAAAGAGTAATTAGTGGAGAGGCCAGCTACTAGTACCATTGTTAAAATGATTATTTAACAGTCTCCTGAAAACCACAATGGCCAGCAGTGCATCTATTAAACACACCCTGCTCTTAACTTTAAGTAAAAAATACATGGATGCTTCATATTGGTTCAAAACCTACTCGGCAACATTGCTCAGCACTGATTTCCTATATTTCAGCAGTAAAAAAGAATACTTCGGATAATCTACATGGACTTTTTATGCAGAATTTATCCAGGATGGGCTCTAAAATGCTCAATGGATTGACAAAATGTCTAGATTAAAAATGTCCTTCGAATTTCACATGCCTGATTTAAGATCATGACCTGTAAATCTAATAAGAATAATATGAATATATTGGGACAACCTTTGAAAGTAAACATGATTGCGTCTCATCCCTTTCATATGTGAAACAGCTTCGGCTCAAACTTACTTGGTTCCAGGTAAGCAGGACTTTTGCATAGCATCCACTGTGTACCGCAGGAATTCATGGGCATCCTCTTGGCTTCCATAGCGGAAGTGCTTTGCTATCCCTGTGAGGGGAAAAAACACAATGGAGGAGGATATGTTAGCTTGGTAAATACCAACAGTGCTTCTAACAGAAGATAACTAAATTGATACTCCCACTAGATAGATTCCCTCCAAAATAAAAAGGTAAACAACAGCACAGCGCCTCCTGTCATTCATTTTAGGTAAATGTTTTGTATAAGGGCACAACTTCAGCATTCTAGCTTTACAAATACTTACTTTTGAGCTGATTAAGCACACCAATGGGCTTGATGACATTCCCAGAGTTGGCAAAGACCTGAATGATGTGGTTTTGCATGGAACACATCATACAGAACCCCGCCTCGTGACCTAGTGCAGGGAAAGGTTCACAAAAACACTGATAAGTAAGACATTATTCAGACATGAAAACAGCTCATAGAAGGTGCTAAACTTATATGTATTTTATCACCTTACAAGTACACAAAAACATGGGCTCAAAGACCCACCATGAAACAATGAACACTAGCTCACATGTTTTAGCGTGCTCGCCTGTCAGCAAGTAGTTAGCAAATGGAGGCGTGTAGGTGAGACACTGCAGCGCTGAGTTGAGGAAGCATGTGTTCCCCATGTTCTGCAGGCCGGCACCGATACGGTGAACCTGGGTCCACTTCAGGATGAGGCGGTCTGGAGGGAAGAGGACCTTCTGCGGCAACTCAATGCCATCACCACTGCTGATCACTAGACAAACAGAGGGACATCATTGCATATATCAGATTTAATGTATTTACCAGATCGAGGTCAAATACTTATACAATGCCCATTTAAGTATAATCTGACACCTTAAAGTCATTGCTGATATTCTAAAATGTGATTCTTACGAATGTGTAACACTGTAAAACAAGCTGAGGGAAAACAATAGAACATAAATAGTTTGCAATTTCCCCTGAACAAGTCAGATACTGCTCTTTATATCAAAACAACAAGTGTGTCACAAGCTCAAATGATTGATCATGCTCCGGCTTCAAAACTGGCTTTGTTACATAACTAGATAAATGAAGGTAGAGTGGAAGCAGCAACATCACACCCACAAAACAAGTTGTGCCACACTCCCATACAGAAACCGGAGCCAACAGAAAGTTGACCAAGCAGAGCAATTATTTCCAGATAATAATTCTCAACCGTCCTGTAGGAGTAGGTCACTTAAAACATCACAGCCATTCAGCAAAGGAAAATAGATACGTGGTATGTGCAACAACAAATGAATTACCTTCAGACATTTCTGATGTCATTTTTTTTTTACCTTTTGCATCTGATCTGACAAAAGTGTGAGGAATCATTTCTAATATGAGTGGCAAAATCTTTACATTTGTCTCAAGTACAAGCTTAACTGTTGCTTGCTCCTACCTTGCTCCTTCGGCCGGTCCCCAGATGAGAGAGAACTATGGTAGAAGGCCGCACCAGGTGTCGGGCCCAGGCAGCCTCCTGGAACCTTCAGCCGAGGAGAGTCACCCGCCCCCCAGCTGCTGGAACAGCTGCCGTCCATCCCCGCGTCTCCACTGGTGAAGGGAGATCGGTTACACCCGACTGACTCGTGGCCAGACTTTTCCGAAGATCTGTCAACTATGGTCATTGTTCATTGCTGTATGAGGAGAAAAACAGAATTGTACAACTTAAATATCTTTTTCTTAATGGGATGTATTTAAAGGAAGACAATGTATTTCTTAACAAGGGTTGTAAAAGCAGAATTATTCAGATACTAATCAATACTTAAAATGAGTGTCGGAGTAGATACTAATTTGCAACAGAATCGATACCAATGTCCTCCTCCAGTTGACTCAAAACTTCACAGAGCACTGCTGCAGACAGGCAGACACACAAACCCTCCAATCACTAGCAGCTGAACCTAGAACGCTGGTTGATGCCGCCACACTGAGCAAGTGTCGCCAGTATAAAACTAACTTAACGTGGCAACTGCTGCTGCTGAACAGCCATCGTGAGTCAAACAGCTAAAGTGCTGTTTGGAAGCATTTTGCATACAAGGTAAAAACATAAGTAAACAATGCGACAAAGTGGTGGCGACAAAGTCGAGAAGCACAATAAACTTGGCGAAGCATCATAGAGACTTACACCCTCGTCTTTATGATGCATTTGCAGGTCGGTAGAGCTCCTGTTTCAACAACATTGAAGTATTAAACAGTTGTTATAAACGTTAACAGCAAGACAAGTTAAAGATCCAGTGTGTAAGATTATGTGAAAAGGATGTATTGATAGAAATTGAATATAAAATAATCTTATTGATGTTTTCACTCATGTGTAATCATCGAAAATATAAAAATGTGTGTCTTCTTTACCATGGAAGGGGCCATTTATATTCAAATACTTTACATTTACTTCTGGAGAGGGTCCTCTCTATGGAGGCTGCTATGTTATTTACAGTAGCCCAGACTGGACAAACTAAACAGCTTTTGAGTTTGTATGACGACAGAAGTCTACCACAGGTTCTCTATCATGTTTTGGAGGGCAGGGTGAGAGGCAATCAGCAGCACACCACTAGATATCACTACATTTTACACACTGAATCTTTTACCTCAGCGGTTAAACTATTAGCAATTAGCTGATAGCCACAGAAGCCGGCTGTAAAATTATTAAGCTAGCGGCTATGGATAAAAATTAAACGACTGAAGTCATTGTGGGAGTTGGACCGCAGACGTTATCAGTGCATTCCGTCTGTAACGTTAGTAAACAGTGTTCATTCAACAGGATCATACCATTGTTTTTGTTTGAAAAGTGTTGCGTTTCTCTTAAAGTCTCAGATTTAGAAAAGCCTTACCTGTATTATGACCACGAAACACATACGTATGTGCCTTTGGATGTCAGATCAAAGGCGAGTGTGAACGCACGTAAACGGGGCGATACAACTTTAACATACAGCGCGCGCACCCGTATTAAGCTAGCGACTATGGCTAAAAATAAAAGGACTAACGTCAAAGTTGGAGCTGGACACCAGACGTTCTCAGTGCTGTCCGTCTGTAGCGTTAGTAAACAGTGTTCATTCAACAGGATAATACAACGGTTAGTGTTTGAAAAGTGTTGCGTTTCTCCTACAGTCCCAGATTCAAAAGATGCATGCCTTTGTTGCAACAACGAAACGCATACGTATGTGCCTTTGAAGACGTCAGATCAAAGGCGAGTGTGGACGCATGTAAACGGAGCGATACAACTTTAAACACACAGCGCGCGCGCTCCCGTGGAGGGCAATCACTTTCTGGCACACGATCGTTTTCTGGCACGACACCTGCAGCCTGGCTCGGGTCGGCTAGCAGCCGGCTGCTAGGCCTGTAGCACGCAGCACCGCGACACTTCAATAAAACCCGCGCTAACGCTCCGTTTAACCCGGCGTGGGGGACCCGGCTCTGCCCAGGAGCCCGAGCCCCTCGTCGCAGACACTGGCCCGGGACCACCGAGGGCGAGCGAGCCGCGGGAGAAGCCGCCGCCGCCGCCATGGAAACAGCGACACGAACGCAGAAGCTAACGTTACGTGCGGCGGCGGCACTCGTGTGTTCCTCTCGATGCTAACGCGGCTAGCTGCCGCTGCTACACGACGGACGCTCTCTGACATGGCGGGGAGGGACACAGCCATTTTCTCCACGCGTCCGAGCGCGCGGTTCCGCCTTCCCGTACGAAGCAGCCGCGGGTTCGGAAGCTGGAGAACCGGGTAGCGAGCCGGGGAGCTTAGCTAGGAAAGGAGGGGCTCGGTACCGGCGGCTGTGTGCGCCCGCTGCGCTGCTCTCCCCGACATGACAGAGGAACCGGTGTCGGGCTACTACAGCGGACCCGTGCGGCCCAGGCCCGAGCAAACGTCCCGGCTGCACCATGCCGCTGCCCCCGGATCGCGAACCAAACAACACACTCACCTGGAATCTGTTACGAACACGTTAATAGCGCCGGTAAATCCATTCCTCATTTCCAGCGGGTGTCCGGCGGTGAACAATGACGTAGCTTATTGCCCCACGGGTACATCCGGGCACACGGTATGAAACGAGGCTCGTGATTGGCTGCTTCGGTGATTTCTCGGCGAGGAACGTGTTTCGGGAAGATCCGTCGCATGTACACACCTCCGACCGTGGTACATGATGTTCAGCCCACAATCCCACTCTGTGTATACCGCCACGATACACAGTCTGGACAGAAACGCCACGATGAACACATCGCTGCAACAGCACCTGTCATCTTTGCATTATTTGAACAACCGACAATATCGTATGCCAGTTTTAGGAGATTTCCCGCGAGTACAGCCAGTAAACTTGGCGTTAGGGTAATACAATAAATATCTAACCTACTATTCAAAATTTGAAATCCTGTTTGTTCAGTCCTATCGTTATTGTCATCATGTTCTACATTTTTCTACATTAGAAATGTTATAGAAAACACACAGAATATTCTGAAATTAAATATTAAAGAAAAACATTTACATAAAGAAAATGTTATGTCTACTCCTCTGCTACTCTGAAAACAAATTATTATTGTTTTGTCAGATATTTTCCGCTCTATTTCCAGTGTCCTTGCCACAATATGTGCGTTATATTATAGCTGGTGGCCTCAGATAATTTCCTGGCTAAAACCAGACAACCCGATTGACCTGAAAGCACAGATCATATATCTCTGCTGAGAAAAATATAGATTACTGGGTGCCCATAACATTTCCTATCGTAAAGTATGAAAGTTAAACATGTATAGAAATAAATGTGCTCATAACCTGGTGAAATGCAAACTGGAATGGTTTACTGTGTACACAGCTTTTTCTTCTTCAGGATTAAAAAGCTGCGCAAAATCAAAACATTTGATTCATTTGGCTTAGAGGCATCTGTTTCCCTTTCACTACATTCACGTCCAAGCAACATCACGATGAATAAAATAATCATATGATGCTTCTTCGGGATCCCAAAAGACATAGCATAAATAGTTTTTTTATTGAACAGCTGAATGAAGATAAATAATTTCCTCCTTGCATCCAGGTGTACCTGACACACACACAAGCACGCACATCAACACACACTCATAGCACAGTGGTAACATGAATCAAGTTCTGTCAGTGTGGATATTGCTTGTTTATGTTCAGGTGGTGTCCGACTCTCACGAACTGGCTGTGACCTGTGAGATCTGAAGCTCATTGATCTGTCTCCTCAGCTTCACGATCTCCTCCTCCTGCTCTTCAACCCTCCTCTGCAAACCATGGATCACCTGAAGGATAAATAATTATTTGTGATATGGCCAGGAACTTACAGTGTGATCAAGTCTTCCTGGAGCCAACAATGAAACAAACTGCACTTTACCACAGACGAATAGATACAATAAATCATTGAATACATAAAGATAAGTAACAATTAAATGTTATTTATACTTGTTTCAATAAATCTATAAAATCTTTGTAGATTTTATATTAGTAATGTTAAAATAATGTATTCAGAATTTTTTTTACTGCATAAAAATTCAGGGGTAGTTAATTTTTAAAGCTAAAAGGATCTGTACCGTGTCTTTGGTGCAGAAGAGTTCGCTCTGTAGAAGCTGGCTGGCCGTGGGACGAACACTAGGCTCTTTACTCGTTAGCTTCATGATGTATTTCGTCAGGACAGGCCATCTCTGGCAGAAGGAGTCTGGGATTTTCCCCTCTTTCAGGTCCCCAAGGGTCCGGACCCTCTCCATCTCCGTCCCAAAGGGCTGGAATAGCTCGAGAGCCAGTACTCCAACACTGTACATGTCTGACTGGAAGACCCACAAAGATACAAATCAAATTTCACTAAGTCATGAAAAGGATGAAGGTGTAACGACTTAATGATAAAGTTCCAAATGCTTTGAGTATAAAACAATGATAAAACCTGTTTTACATGAAAAATAAGTCTGAATTATTCATAGTTAAGCTGTTATAAGAAGATAGGAAAACTCCTTTATTAGTCTCACAATTGGGACATTTTCAGTATTACAGCAGCAAGAGTCAAAAAGAACTCAGGAAGTAATAAGGAACATGCAATGCTTTAGTGTGAGGAATATTACAAAAAATATATAGAAATCTAGAAAAATATGAACTTTATTGAATTAGTATATACAGTGTAAAGACAGGAAGAATTATATGCAGTTCGAGAATTTGTACAGTGAATGGATTGCACATGAATCGTTGATATTGCACAGACAGATTATACTATTACTGTTTACCTTTGAATCATAATGGGAGCCATTCAATTGTTCTGGTGCAGCATAGACAACTGTACCAACACCACCAGTGTGCGAAGAACCTGCAAATTACACCACTCAGATGACTTATAAGCACACAGCACCATCTACTGCTTCTATGAGGTACTACGCCATGAAAATGTAACAAGGCAATAGGAACATTGTTACCGCTGAGGGGAGACACGGGCCTTTTGTGTCCATCAGCTATTATTCCGCCACAGGCCAACCCAAAGTCCCCAATCCGAACATGGCAGTCCTGAGCATGGAGGAAAATGTTCCTCGGCTGTGGGAAAGAGAAACTATTATAAATAAAGATGTTAAGATGCAATGTCTAAGGTTTTCGCATGTGTGATCCCACAGTTTCATGCAAGTATTGAGGGGCAATATGAATACAATATTACTTATCTAGAAAATGTATATTTCTCCCTCTATGGCTGTAATGGGAAGATATATGGTACAACACTGTGATGTAGCAACTCAGCAAAAAAAGATAAGTGATTCTAGAAAAATGCACTTTATATTCTGTACAGCAAAATGATTGATTAAAATGCACTGTTAGCATTTACATAGTAATAATTCCCCTGCTTTCCTAAGATAAAACTATTGAAGTGCCACAAACAAAGGAAAAAACTGTTAAATACTGCAAAGGTGTCACCTTTGCAGTATTTAACTAGTCCCTGTAATTGGCCCCCTTGCACAGCAAGAACTTATCTGTGACAGGAAGGCCGTGCATTTAAGTTAGACATGTAACTCTCACAGCAGAGTTGATTAAATCAGACGCAGCGAAAACCACCGAACGGAGAAAACGGAAGTAGCTTGTGAAAAAAATTACACACTGAAAAGGGAAGTAGTAGCAACTGCAAATGTAATCGTTATTCCTTTTAAAAAAAAATTAACGCCTGCAACCACAAACTAGAATAACCCGATTCTGTTAACCACTCCCCTCCTGAAAGACTAAGCACAGAAAGGAGTGAAGATGCGATGTCTTGTCATGCTGCAGGAGCAGAGAGACCATGAAGACACGAGCAGTAACATGATTAAGTTTCACAACAATGAATTCTATACCGCTATTATGGATGAAGATGTGGAACGTATTGAGGATATGGCAAAACAGCACGGGAGCAACCTTCCCATCCAGTTACAAGTCGGAGAACCTGGGAACATTTTCTGGAAGGTAAATGCAACAACGCAGACTTTGTTTTTAAATTACTCACTCAGATAAAGTTTTGAAATATGTTTAAACTTCCCTTCACAGAAAACATTCTCACATAGACCAAATGGCAGCAAGTTATATATCAAAATATCCAGAAATCTTGTACGAACGAGCATGCATAAAGATAAGGGTTATCATATAAAAACCCTCAAATGTCGATGCTGAAATGGGATCAGATTCTGACAGTAAAAGGAAACAGTATAAAAGGGAGTTGCTCTTGTGGCGTTACACTACAGCATATCTTTGTTTTCCAGTTTTTTCACTTTGTCTTGACTTGTCTTGCCCCAGGGTCCCACCCTTCATCTGGCTGCCTCTTACAGAAGAGTAAAGAGCATGCAGAACCTGCTGTCATTAGGAGCAGACCCTGACATCAGGTGTGAACACAAACACACACACAAACACACACACGGATAAGCCCATCAAAATCTCAGTGTTGGATCAGGTGGTTTATTCATTGTCTATGCCTATTGTTTAGTAGGAAAATAAAGTAACCCAGCTAGAGTTGATGAAATAACAATAAGTACAACAATATGCACGTCCCTGGCTGCTTTTATCTACTACAGTAGAAATCAACCATTTTCCTCTGCATCAGTTTTAATGTCTCAGCCTCCGTCACAGGGACCAGCTCGGTCGAACCACATTACACTGGGTGATAACCAGTTGGCCGCATACCTCGACTCCTTGGACAAAACCAGATTCCAAATTCCAGAATGCTGTGATCGGCGCGCGCAGGAAGGCAGAGGCTTGTCTACAGCTCCTCTGTGAGCATGGTGTGAACGTCAACGCAGAGGTGACCAGTTTTTATGGTTGATAGCCCTAAATCAATAAATTTGTGATTAAAGTTATGATTGGTCGATGTACCCGTCAGTCACTCACTGACCAGTCTGCCTGCACGCACCCTGCCACTGCTCTCACTGCATTTGACCCGAGTCTTCAGCCAAGGAGACGTACAGCGGAACCTACATAAAGTTGAACCTGCTCTTTCTAGCTCTACCAGGATAACCAATCCTAGCTTTAATCTCCTGTCAGCGAGATTCCTTGCCCAGCATGGACAGAGTTAAATTCAATTGTTCATAAAGTAATTTGCAGTGGTGACTAAGTGTTAAAGTTTCAATATATTTATACATATATTATGAAAACTCTTCTGAAAGATTGCAATTCCTCTTGAAACATGATGGCTAAGGGCTGGTTTTTCTTGTGCTTCCTCCTTAGGTAGAGAAGGAGAGTCAGGAGAAGGCTCTCCACCTATCAGTACGCTACGCTGCTCTGGCTGCAGTCCAAACTCTTACCAGCCACGGTGCTGAGGTCGATGCCGTGAACATCACCGGGATGACGCCCTTGCATATGGCCGCAGGGATCCTTCATAAGGACATCGTTGTTCACTTGATCAGACAGGGAGCAGATATCAACAGGGTGTGTGTCGTTCCTTTGTTTGTTTTTGGCAGTTGTCATTTGCTTATATTTTCACAATAAAACACAAAAGACAAACATGGTGATAGTGTTTGTCTATTGTGTTTTATTGTTTAAGAAAATATTCAAGATTTAAAAAAAATAATAATCCAAATTCATTAATGGGGCTCGTAACAGGCAACATACAGTCTAATAGGCAGTTGATTTCGACTAAGAAATGTTCTTCTGAGGTCGACTTACAAAAATAATAATAGTTTAACTTATTAAAATATTTTATATATTTACTTAATTTAATATCTGAATACTTTATTAAATACACAAGATTTTTTGTTTTGTTTTTAAGTGTCTTAGAGCTTTATTTTATGTTTCAATGACTGAATCAGATGTTAATCTTGTTATGTTAATGTTTAAGAATGAAAAAAGCTGTGATGTATTCCACACAATATAAAAAAGATAAAAATCTCTTGCTAAAACACATGCAAAAAGATTCTACAGCTTAATCAAAAGTAATGTCAATTCTTCACTGTTTTCAAGGGGGTGAAGCACACAGGAAACACAGCTTTACATCTAGCTGCTGTGGCGACGGCCTTGAAGAGCACTAAACTCCTGGATGACGACATCAACTGCATTTCCGAGCTGCTGGAGCACGGGGCCGAGACCGACGCGGAGAACAAGGCCGGACTTACACCTTTACAGGAGGCGTGCTGCATGGGCAACGAGGAGCTGGTGGACCTGCTGCTCAGGTACGGAGCAGACATCAACAAGCTGAGCCGAGCAGGGGAGAACTGTCTGTTTCTGTTCCTGAACCACGGGACCAACGTAAACAACAGCTCCCTGCTGGGGAAACTAGTAAACCTGACATCCCCGCTCACCGTCTACAACCAAAAAGGTCTCCTACCCTCAACCTTGACATTACCGTGTTTCTGCAAGCAGCGAGAACAGCTACTGAAACTCATTCAACAACCAAGAAGGCTTCAGGATATTTGTAAGAGTTATATTTATCTAAAACATGTGCAACGCAAGAAATGGGAACTGACACAAATGCTGCCCGAGAGGCTGTGGGACTTTGTCTTCAACTCCTGGGAGAACGTACAGGACATCTCCTTTGTGACTGATGATGGACTTGTTAAATAACAGATTGATATCACTCAAACTTGACAGCTGTGTGTCACTAAGACTTACAGGTGACTGCAAACGTTGCATTAAGCTAGAAAGACAATTTAAATCTCAAAACAACACATATGAACAGATGCCTGTCAATAAAAACCATGAAAGCATCTTACCTTCAGGTCTCTGTGCATGATTCCTCTTGAGTGAATATACTCCACCCCTTCAAGTATGTTCCTCAACAGGCTGAGAGTTTGTTCAGTATCCACACATCCATACGGACCTGTAAGAAGCCATGGGTCAAACGGACATTAAACAAGTGAGATCTTCACAGAACGACTGAGGTCACTACTCCAGCAGGAGTCATGACTAATTAATATTTGCCTGTTACTTCTCTCATAGGAAGAAATGTCATAAATGGAGCCATTTGTTATAATACCGTGAGGAGTTGTTCTTGTGCATTTTATAAACTTTTTATCAAAGACAAATCTGCAAAAGGTTTAACCAGTTTATTATAGTGCAGATTTTACCAGCTGCTAGTCAAAGCATTTGCTTGACCACTATCATTATTTGATTATTAGTCATAATGATGACATTTTAATGGATAATAGTAAATAAATTCTCATTTTTGGACGCAGTTTTTGCACGTGTGTTCTTTGGGGATATAGACAGGAGAGCCGTTGAATCAGAGGTGATCAATTCAATTAAACTGTTGAGATTTGCTCCAATAGGGGCCGGTTCCCCCATTTTACTACTGCTTATTACTGCTTTTCGCTAAACAATATTTAATTGTGTGGTTTTAAATAAATAAAATCTGTATTGGAACAATATATCAAAGTGTAATGCATAATGTCTTATACACTTACATTTTAAGGTTTGTTCTTCTTTGGGCTTTTCATTTCTCTCAGAGATCCAGTCCCTCAATGAGCGCTCACAAAGCTGCATCTGGATGTAGAGCATCAGGTGGAACTGCACCTGCAGATAAAGAGGAACTGTAACAGAGAACTTACCCTTTAGGTGTATATTTCACTTCATCACTTGTTCTGTATTTTAGACATGCACTGAACTCTTGACAATCTCCTTAGATTTTCTGAAGTGGCTGTTTATGAAAACGCAAATATCCGAGTCTGTTGCTCCTGCCAGACTTTGAGTAAGAACTCAGAATGAGACCATGTGAGAACACAGCAGGAGAGTAACCGGAGGATTCACACCGAGTGAGCTGGCATGTTGTTGAGGTTTCCAACATGCAACAGATTGAATACAAATAGTATCCCATGCACGTCCATGGCAAAAATAAGGAATCGATTGTAATAAAAGATATTCTGTTCAGTCTAATTTAAGAGTCAAATCATGAAATAATAAGGCAGAGACCTTAGAGAAAACATTTTCAATACTGAGTGACAAGCTCCTACCTCTGTAGAAGTTGGGGATCCGTCAGCCCACTGTTCGTCGATGCAGGAGTTGTCGTTCAGCTCGATCCTACCAGACTCCTCCTCTAACAGTTCTGAGCTTTCCCAACCCATGGCTGGACATTTGGAGCTCTTTATTGGACCTTTTTGCCCCAGAAACACACAGGGGACGTAGTTCTCCGGGATGCGGCGCACCGTCTGGGGACACACCACCTGGCCCTTGTCTTGGGCTGGGACCAGACCTTTGACAGACGGGGTCTCACTCGGTGACACTTTGTCATCTGTTGATGCTTGAGTGAGGCTTCGAAAAACTATAGACAGGCTGTCATCAGAACTGCAAAAAGAGTTTCAAGTTATTGAGCACAATTAAAAAGTCATCAGCAAGATTTTTAAGATTGGTTGGTGATAATAATGATTACACTGATCTTACTTGTCCTCTTGTTCAGGTGAATCCAGTTCATGCAGGAGAGACTCTGTAACAAAGACAGTTCACACAAAGTTGGACTGGTGCACTGATTCCCAACCTGGGGGTTGTGAGATATACAAGATTGATATGAGAGAATTTTTGGGGCAGTCACAAGATAATTTTGGGGGGTTGTGTGCACCAGCCTGATAATACTGATGGGTGGCGACTCGAGGTTAAGAACCACTGATGATACAGTCTTATCATTCACCAGGATGTCGTTGAACTTCAGCCTAACGCCGGGTTTACACCGTACGCCAAAGCGACGCGTAAGCGTCGCGTAAGCGCAGCGCCGTGGCGCTTGGCTGAACACACAGGACGCTGAAGCGCCGCGTAGATCCCTAGTGCGCAGGCGCCAGGCTGGTCACAACAAACACGCTTTTCTCCGCGGCGGTCATCCTGCGATTCCTCTCCGTGATCACACATACTGCTGATATTTGTCATTAACTGCAACAGCGTCCCAGCATTTGTCCTTTTTAATGTTGTCTTTATATAACATGTGCGGAGGATCATACACCTCACTGTACTTCTCCATATCAATTATTCATTTAATGTCATCCTTCTTCAAGAACTTCTCCGCTGATTGCTCCGTTCAATGTCGGGTGTCGAGGGTAAATTACGTATTCTCCACTCAAGCCTATGGGGAGAGTACGTAGACACACACACACGCCCCCCCCCCCCCCCCCCCTCTCTCTTTTTATCTTTATGACTGCTTGTGTGGCTGTAGTGGGGGGTGGGGGGGGGGTGGGGGGCAGAGGGGGACATTTAATAATGTGATCGGTAAAATTGGTAAAATTAAAACTCCAGGACAACAGAAGGGGAATACAAACTATGGGATGCATATTTGATCATTTATATCATATAAAATATGTCATCAATATCGTTTAAAATCATTTTTCAGTGTGTTTCCTGCAGCGATACGCTCGCGTCAAGCGCAAAAAATAGACTCGACGCCGAAATGATCGCTGCACGGCGCGAGGCAGCCTTGGCGCTGCGCTGCACTTCAGCGTCCTGTGCGGCCGGCACAAGGGATTAACATGAGAGTGGATGGGAGTCAGCTGTTATTTAAGGCATGGCGCTGCGCTTACGCGTCGCTTACGGGTCCGGTGTAAACCCGGCGTAACACACGTTTCAGGGCAGCACTTAAATACTCACGTGGTGCAAGCTGAACATGTTCCATCCATGCAGTGTGATAGCCCACAACATTTACATGCTGTAAGCTGGACAAAACTTTGACCTCCCTGAGGACCTACAGTCAAGAAGAAAACAAAAATTTGAATGTGTTATAATGGGTGTGTTACATCTCAGCTGCTGCTGATAAAATACCAACCACCCACCTTCATGCAGTCATCTTTTGAGACCTTTTTGATGAGAATTTTCTTCACAGCATAAAATTGTCCATCAAGTTTGTTCCTAACCTGCAACATCATCAAGATAACATGAGTGTGAACTCATGTCTTACAGGGGAGATGACCGGAGGAATCGTGTGGATTAGACCAAAGTAAATACCTTAAAAACGTTTCCATACGATCCTTTCCCAAGCCTAAAGAGTTGTTCGAACTCACTGAGATACCGCGACGTCTGTGCTTGAAAGAGTCCCTCCTTAAGTCTGCGGGAGGGCAAACAAAACGTCTTACATAACACTTAACTAAAAACAAACCTCATTACATAATAATTAAATATTTCTTGGAGGCACCTCAACATTTGAATGACACCAAGTGCACCTTACCTTACAGGAAGATTATATGTGTTTGTGCTAAGACCCTGTAAAATAGAGGAAACACTCCATGTTCACATTGGAAAACAAAGACTGAGAGCAGAGCCAGCAGAGTAAAATATGCAATATATTGATTTCATTAGAATACGACTAACCATTAAACTGTGAGCCGAGTGTGCTGCTTTGACCAGTGCTTTAAAAATCTCGCTTTAGATCAAAACATACTGGCAGCTGTTAAAGACATGTCTGGTTACCTGCGGGTACATTGAGGAGGTGGCAGCGTTGAGCAGCTCAGTGAAGGCCCGGTTGTGCTGCAGTCGGATCGTGCTGAACTCATCACTTATGGCCAGAGGTGAGAGGAGTTTCAGGGCGGCTAAATGCTGGCCGATGACTGTCAGAGGGAGGACAGAATTATTTGTGAATGAATTTGCAATGGAGCTCAACAGTGACGGCCCACTTTTAGAGCCCACTTTGGTTACGGGGGAAGATTTCCCATTCATTAACCATTGAGAATGTTGTGGTTAAGATTTCCATGGTAACAACGAGCACCAACAATGGCTACTACACTTGAGAATTGTAGGTAGTGTCGTACTACTCCTCAACATCATGGATAAAACATGTTTTTCTGAAAACACAGTTAATATCATACAGATTTGTGGCTTCTTCAGGAGCATAGAGCATTATTTCACAGTATCGTAGTTTGTGGCAAGTCTGCACTGGATAGTTACAATATTAAGGCTGATAACCAAAATCTCTACTCAGAAAACTTCCGGGAACCACACTGTCGACCTTTATCAACAACAAACACCCATCTAAAAATACTTCAAACACTCTGATATAGGGATTAGTCAATTATTTCTTTAGCCAGTGTTATTGCTCTGTTATTACCTTTGAACAGCCTTTGTGAGCGTGTTGGATTCCTCTCATAGAAGAAGCACAGCTGCTCCAGCAGAGAGCCCAGGAGAAGGTGGTTGGGGATCGCAGAGGCAAACTCTTGGATGGACGGGTAATGTCTTCCTGCCGTTAACACCTCATGGTTATTATCTGTGTCAGAAGCTGAGTATTGAAAATGAGGAGGAGAAGGAAGCAGTGGAGGATTATCATTTTTTAAATTCACAGTTTTTACATGATTCTTTGTTCAGTTTCTCTTTTGCACAGTTGTTACTAATAAAACATCCCCTCAATAGACCCAAACAAAATATTGTAGCACCAAAAAAGGATTTAGATTAGATGTTATTTTGTTCAAATTTCAATCAAATCAAATATTCATACATACGGAATTGCAACTGTCTTACCTTCTTCTATAACTTTTGCAATCATTTCAAAAATCCCTTTTTCTCGTAGGTCCATTTTTCGATATAAAACCCTTTCAGTGCAATATTCAAGACTCCGTGCCGTAATAATGAATAATCCTATTCACCTCCAAGGCCCAAAATGAGCTCATCTTGATTAAACATAAGGGGGTGTCCACAGCAGTAACGCTTATCTGCCTGGTGCAGCGGACACCAGCCTCCTCCACCTACTGTACTCTGTAAACACACGACCCAGCTAAGACACTTGGTCACTGTGACAGGACACGTTTTCATGTCAGTGTCATCATACTGCAGGATGTGTGGAGTAGCAAGTCTTGGCTTGCTTTAGAGTTAACCTTTTATTCTGATGATGTTACTGGACCCATGCAAATGTATCTGTCAACTGCAAGCAGGTTTAAGGGTAAAGGGGTATTCCACCGCTTTTACACCTGAAGGTCAATTAACTTGTCTGTGCTAATCAAACTATAAAAACAGGCTGCATAAAGTCTTGTGGAGGCACTGAGAGAAAGTCTAATGGAAGCAATTTTACAGTGTCAATTTGGGAAATGATCCACCCATTTTGAAACGTGACTCATATTTGGAAGAATCTCAATTGGCAATCAGTAGAGTGCATATTTCTGCCAAGGCCCAACAGTCCCCTTCAAATAAATGCCTGTTTTTTACCATCAAGTTCCATGAATTATTTATTGAGAAACTCACAAAGATGCTGACCAAAATATCCTGTTTGCCAATAATAAAGAAAAATTATTCCTGTTATGGAGCATTTTAATGGAGATTATTCCTACAATGTCCAGTCAATGTTCATCGGAGGGGGCTTGAAATATGACAAGTTTGCAGTTTGTGTAAAACAAAGAAACAGAGGCTTATGTAGAATGGATGACTGGCCCCGGCTCACGGCAAGGCTAAAACATATGTGCATGGAAGTGCATTAAGTCACCCTAAAGTGTAATAATAACAAACACAATAAAAGTAGTTAAAAAGGGACACACTCAAGTGGTAAAACAATAGTACAAACATGGCTGTGTTAGAAGATCTGAGCTCTTCACCCCACAAACCAAAGTTGAGTCTGACGAGTTAAAGTTTCAGTGTGTAGAATTTAGTGGTGCAGCTGAATCACCTCTCACCACCCCCCACCCCCCCTCCAAACATGACAGAGAACCTGTGGTAGCTGCAGTTGTCACAACATCTCAAAGGGTGTTTAGCATGTCCAATTTGGACTACAGCAAAAAACATGGCGGCCTCCGTAGAGAGGACCCGCTTCCAATGTAAATCCAAAGCAGGTAGAGAAACACACACGAGTAAAAACACTACCAAGGTTATTTTATGATCAATTTCCTTTCACCTTAATCTGAGACACTGAACCTTTAAATGGTCGCTGCACAAGTGTGGACACATGATACACTTTTGCTAATAAAGCTGCCGAGTGTAGAATATCCTGGTTTATCAGGATGAAAACACATACATCAAAATGTAATACGAGTTATTTGATGGTTAGTAGCTGAAGTGATACTGGGACTCAGGACTGTTTACATGACGTATCATTGCGTGACGAGGGCCTTGTACCAGTTCACGCTGGTCAAAGTTTCCCTCCGGTCAAGCAGAGGGATTGTCACCGACATTTAGCGACTTTACAGGAGAAGGAGAACAGCTGCTTACTGTCGAACTGGACTTCTTCTTCCTCGTCTTCTTCTCTCGCCCAACTCTCCATGCTAACGCTAGCTTTAGCTGCATGTCTCCCGGCGGCTCTCAGCTGGAATCGGACTAAGATGTTGCTGCTGCCGCTGAAACTCTCCTCCGAGCGAGTGTTGGGTGTCGAGCCGAACATGTCTGGACATAGGTCTGGACCATAGGTCTGGACGCGAATCACGACGGGTTGACAGCACACAAATAAAAAGATAGTTTAAAAAAACAAACGCTCCCCAGTTCACGACAACTACCCCATAATTGCAGTGTGAAAAGCACAAGGTACAAGTGAGCTTCTCAAAGGTTTAGTAAAGCATAAGACAAGCTAAAGTCCCTCATATGTCAAAGCCATGCCGAGGACTGCCATGATTAGCAGCCCGGGGATGGTCTACAAATAACCGATAGCGACTTCATATTCCTATATAATGGAACGTATTGGATTTATAGTTACAGCGTGAAATCACCATTCATACACTGTGTTGTGTTTATCAGACACTCGAATCTACAGCTTAAAGTGAGTGAGAACGAAGCTGCAGCAAACAAGTTATTCGTTTTTGTAAAATGTGAGATGTTTGCACACGGTTCCTAACATCTCGACAGGTCAAAGCGGTGCGTTCATGTACTTATCGGAAGATCCCAGCTCGCGAGTTGTGAAGTCGTGTTTAAGTGCTTTCATAATGTCTAGAAATAAACAAGTTGAGGTTGTGGTTTAGTGTTTAGGGTGTTTAAACAACACTTTGATATATATTTATAATATTTGCATGATAATAAAGATTAAAAATGCTGCTGTTCGGACTTGATGTGGAGTTCACTTGAATTTCCTGATTTGATCCCTCATTTTACCGATTAGTCCAAAAGTGCATGAATGCACCAAATGCTGATGATGAAATGTTACAAAGTTTGCGGCCACACTTTCGATACATTTGTTATTAATTAATGTTGAGCGATATCATTAATATTACGTTATCAAAGCTCATATATTTACGTTTGATCTCGTAAACACCAACCGTTTATTTTAAATCTATTTGAATTTTTTGCATTTTATTGTGAAAACTGCTGCTCGTAAAAACTGCTCTCGAAAACTCACGTATTTACAACACGGTGTCGTGAAGCCGCTCTTCCCTCCAACACTGAAAACAGACATTGTTTACACTTGTGTGGACGGACACGTGTTAATATTGGTCTGTTAACGTGTTCAGGGAAAGTCCCATGTGAACAAATGAATGCATTCCTCCCAATCAAGCCTCCCGGACTCTGAAGATGTCTGAAACATGGTAAGTTTGCTACTATTAATCCAGTTCTCCTGCAGGTGTTTGTTTTCGTACACTGGACATTACACGTCAAACACTTATTGCATTTCAGGCTTCAGGCGTCATAAAGATTTTCTTAAACACCTTCATCACACAAACTTCCAATCTGACGCTTTTAGAAGCAGATCCACTCTTCTAACCTGTTTCCTGCAAACCCTGCATCTCTGTCCTGACTGTATGAGACCACCATGCTTTCTAACCAGGACTGGCGACCCCCCAACAATCATCATTAACTCACCACAGGTCAAACAATGCAGAGTTTGAGGGGCTGGTAACATTAGACCCTGACAGATGTGGATTGTTGGGGGCTGATGCTGATACTGAGATGATGTGGACGATCCATTCTACCCGAACATATTATATCCTGTCAGATGTATTAAACCCATTTGATTTACAAATCGAGATAAAATGCTGTTTGGAATGTGGGACTAAAAACAAACTTTGGTCTGCTTTGGAAAACTGTCAGGAGTAGAGACACACTGATTTTATTGGGGGCTGATACTGATACCGATATTAGGGAGTTAAAAGAATTTCGACACCAATATATCTGCCTCTATACTATGTTTATATGTGATCAAACATATTTGGCACTAATTTCCAAGATATCTTTATCAAACCAATATTACAAATGAATGTAATCGGGGCATGATATTTACACTACAACCATAAACTGTATTGTAAATAGTTGTAAATATAAACCCCACAAACACAAACAAATATATAGATCTTGATTTAAGTAACATTATTTTTCACGCTTAAGGTTGAGATCAGTGCACATTGTCTTTGCATAATTATTCACCATTGTTATTGTCTGTTTCTCAGCAGCTCTGAACCTGCAGGAGCCATCAAGGCTATTGACAAGCACTCAGTGCATCAGATCTGCTCAGGACAGGTGGTGCTGACTTTGGCCACTGCCGTCAAAGAGCTGGTGGAAAACAGCATCGATGCAGGAGCCACAAATATTGGTAAGAAAATATATACTCTGTTTTTTTTTCCCCCAAAAGGGGCTTCAATTATCTGTCTTTAAAAACTTAAAGCAGAAACTGATACTTGGGTTTTCTGTCAGATGAGGTTTTGATAGAACACAGAGCATTAGAGAATTCGTGTGCACCCTATCAAAGTCATTGTTCTACTTTTGTCAAGATGAATTTTTGTATCTACATTACAAAGTTTCCAGTATCATGTTTCAGCTTTTCAGAGCAAATACAAAATAGAAAATCCATCAGAAAGAAATGGTTCCGATCACTCAGCAGGGTTGTTGCTGTGCTGCGAGAGGATTGATCCGCATTTAGGATTGTGATCGCTTGCAATTGCTGAGTTTCACACATTTCACATTGCTGCACGTTCCAGATGTGAAGCTCAAGGAATGCGGTGCTGAACAAGTGGAAGTGTCAGACAATGGCAAAGGTGTGGAGGACGCCAACTTTGAAGGACTGAGTAAGTGTCAGCTTTGTATGTTCACTCCGTCAGATGAGTCCTACCTGTTCTTTTTGGCGAAACCTCCTCTGTCTCCACAGCACTGAAGCATCACACGTCAAAGCTCAAGGATTTCTCCGATCTCATCCACGTGGAGACATTTGGCTTCAGAGGTGAAGCGCTCAGCTCTCTGTGTGCTCTGAGGTAAAACACTTCCACAGACGCGTCCATTCAGCACATACACTCGAATTACTCGCCACCTCATTAGCCTCCAACTCCTTGTCCCCTAGTGACCTGAGTGTGGTGACGTGCCATGAGTCCAACCAGGTGGGGACCAAGCTGGTGTTTGACCACAAAGGCCACACGGTGCAGCGGACTCCCCATCCCCGTCAGCCAGGCACCACAGTCAGCCTGCAGCAGCTCTTCTACACCCTGCCTGTTCGGCACAAAGAGTTCCAACGCAATATAAAGAAGGTCAGTCGTTAAAGGACCATTCAGATGATTCTGCTTGTTTGAGACCATCTTCTACGTTTTACATACATTTCATTTTTTACATACATTTCATTTTTTTAGGTGCAATCCATGCTTTCAAATGCGATATAACAAGTATATCAATTTAAATGTTCAGAGTGATTGCTCATCCTTTAGACTTTGCATTTTTAAACCATAAATGAAACACTGGGGTGTAAGACATTCAAGGGGCAAACACATACAAAACATCCAAATTCTTCTCTCAGTACACAGTATAACCTGTTATATACCTAAAGGCATTTCATACTGTTTTTCATTTAGTCTTTTGGATTTATTGATTTTTAAATGTTTGCACATGTCCTTCATATTTGATCCTAAAGTTTCCATTGCTTTTTATTTTCAGGAGTACATCAAAATGATCCATGTCCTGCAGTCGTACTGTATCATCTCCACAGGAGTGCGCATCACCTGCTCCAACCAAAATGAGAAGGGAAAACGCAGCACGGTGCTGAGCACCAGCGGAAGCCACAGCATGAGAGACAACATCGGAGCCATATATGGACCAAAACAGGTTGGAATGTTGGCTTGATATTTGTCTTGATTATAATGTTTAACTTCTGTGGAAGGATGACCATATTTTTACCAAACTGTTGCAGATGTGTGATTAAAACTGGTTTGCTTGTTGTTAATATATTGCAGAGTCATGGGATTTCTGGAATCCCCCTTAGAAACTAAAATTGATTGGAAATGTGTCTTTTTTTTTCTATGGTTGTGTGTCCTACAGCTCCAGAGTCTCCTTCCTTTTCAACAACTTTCGCCTACAGAAAATGTTATTGAAGAATATGGACTCACAAATGCAGATCTTCCCAAACAGCTTTTCACGTAAGTAGCCCTATTGCATGGAAGTCCTGTGCCCCTCTCTCTGGTTTAAAAACTAAAGCCACCAAATGTCCACAACATTCAGGGGAGGGGTGACACAGAACATTTAGCTGCAGAAATCAGTTGTTTTTGTTTACAGCCCATCAACACCAGTATCGGATCTTGAAGCTCTGGAATCTCATCTTTCCAAATTTGCAATCTTTGTCTGCGTCTTTAACATGGACGGAACCTTTTTGTTTCAATGAAAATCTCTGTTTTGGCAGCATCACAGGGTTTGTGTCACGCGGGGATCATGGCGTCGGGAGAAGCGCCACAGACAGACAGTACTTTTTCATTAACAACCGACCATGTGATCCCCTCAAGGTAATTCCAGTGCAGTGGGTTTACTGGGACATTTAAAGGTGAGGATTCCCTTATTTCAGCCTGAACTGTGGATGTCCTTCAACTTGCAGGTGACCAAAGTTGTGAATGAAGTGTACCACATGTATAACAGACATCAGTATCCATTTGTGGCCTTGAACATAGCCGTCGCCTCAGGTAAGACAATGTAATTATATCCAAATTAGTTTTTTTAAATACACAGTTGCCGTTCTGTACAACCTGAGTTTTTGTTTTCTTTTGTTATTTCAGATTGTGTGGATGTGAACGTAACCCCAGACAAACGACAGATTCTACTTCAGGAAGAGAAGCTGTTGCTGGCTATTTTAAAGAGCTCTCTCATCAGCATGTATGAGGCTGGGGTCAATAAGATCAGTCTGAACCATATGCACATGCCCAGAACCAGTAAGAACACTGCATTACATTTTGCCCGCATATCTACAGTAATGTATTCAGAATAAATTCATTTTGAAGGATAATTCTCTGTAGACATTTCTACCACAGCGCTTTAATTTTTAAATATTGTTTCTGTCAACTATCTGCAGATGCAACATCCGAATTATGTCCAGTGGTCCAATCTAATGAGAATGCGCCACAACCTGCAGAATCCATGGAACCAGCGATTCAGAGGCCAAAGTCCTCGTTGAACCTTGCCAGCCTGAAAGCTGCGTTTTCAAGTCATCACAGCTCCAGTTCTGGGAGCAAAACAAACACGTCAAAAGCAGCAAGCAGCCGCCCAGCACAGACAACTCTGCAGTCTTTTTTAAACTGTTCTGCAAAACCTTCAGTTTCCAGTCTAAGTGTGAAATCTCCTTTGAAACCTGCTAAAGATCTCGCTGAATGCTCCCCAGTGGGAAAATCTGCACTAGAAGGATTCAGATACAGACAGATATTGTGTGGGGACTCAGACCACATCAAAGACATTGCTGTGTCCACTACAGCAGCTCCAGACAGTCGGTGTTCTGGCCTGGAGGTCAGTTCTCCTGAACCGGGGATTGACAGGCCCAGAGTTAAACTGGAAGAATTAGAAGAAACACCAAACAATAGTCCGACTGTTCCTGAAGCCCCAGCGTTACCAACTGAGCCGTGCGCTTTAGGAGAGAACGGTGCTGTGAGCCCGGAGGCCAAGAGGGCCAGGAAAGAGAATACAGAAGTCAAACCCAACACTTTCTCAAACTGTTCTGTGGGATCAGCTTCCATCACAGTGGATGCTCCAGGCTGCGTCCAGAGGAGGACGGTGCCTCTGCAGTTCTCTCTACAGGAGCTTGAAGGGAAGGTTAAGAGGATCCAGGAGCGGCAGAGGCAGAACGTGGCTGAGAAGCTACGCTACAGACGCTTCCGGGCCAAGATCAACCCCGGAGAAAACCAAAGTGCAGAGGACGAGCTGAGCAAGGAGATCAGGTAGAATCCTTCTTCTTCATGACTATCAGTATACTTCTACACTGTTCTTTACCCAACACTTAACCATCTGCACTTTCATATCGACAGTAAAGACATGTTCAAAGAGATGGAGATCATCGGTCAGTTTAACCTCGGCTTCATTATCACCAAACTGAACTCGGACATCTTCATGATTGACCAACATGCCACAGATGAGAAGTACAACTTTGAGATGCTGCAGCAGCACACGGTGCTCCAAGGACAGAAACTCATCGCGTAAGGATCCATTAGTGTTGGTAGATTACACTATTCTTCAAGAAGTAAGATTTTAGCTGGTCTGTGATTGATTTGTGTTTTTTCCTTGATGTTTGCAGCCCTCAGAAACTTCACCTCACTGCAGTCAGCGAGAACATACTCTTGGAGAACATTGAGATTTTCAGAAAGAACGGCTTTGAGTTTCTGGTTGAGGAGGACGGTATTACAATTTTCTTCTGATATCACAGATTAAACATTTTGATTTGGTCTCACACTTGACGTCAGACTTTTGATAATCACGTCCAAACATGGTTTTTCATTGTGACTGTAGCTCAGGTGATGGAGAGGGTGAAGCTGCTGTCTCTGCCCACCAGTAAGAACTGGACGTTCGGTCCAGCCGACATCGAGGAGCTGGTCTTCATGTTGAGCGACAGCCCAGGAGTCATGTGTCGGCCATCCAGAGTCAGACAGATGTTTGCCTCCAGAGCGTGTCGCAAATCTGTGAGTTTATGCAGATAATAAACAGACAGGGTTTATGATTGAATGTGTGCTTCTGATTTGGTCGCTAGTTCTATAATATTGTTAGTTGGAATGAAAAAGTCAACATGCACTTCTCAAGGAACCAAACTGGAAAACAAATGATTGTGTGGCAGATCAAATAAAGAGAAGATTAGTTTGTTTCCTCGTACATAATGGATTGTTTTTTATCTCTGTGTTCAGATCATGATCGGCACTGCTCTGAGTGTCAGCGAGATGAAGAAGCTGGTGGTTCATATGGGGGAAATCGAGCATCCTTGGAACTGTCCCCACGGCAGACCCACCATGAGACACCTCATCAACCTGGACATCATCTCACAAGACTGACCAGAGTGACGAGGAAGGAACAGACTGAACACCATCATTTCACTCCAGTTTATCCCTGTTCAACATCCCCCTCACTGACGCACTGAAGACCTGAGTCCGAACTATAGATATTGTAAATTAGTTTTATTCAAATGATTTGTATTCACAGATTGTCTGTGTTTGATCTGTGTTTTTGTGTATATATTATGTGTATTTTACATCACAAAAATAATTGTTTTTTATTTGCAGGGAAATAAACAACATATATTCTTGCTGTTGCCTCGTTTTGTTAAATTATGCAAATGTACTCTTTTACACTTTTTCATTGTATGCATAAATATGATTACATATCATATAGCCGAAGCCTTGATCTAAAGCGACTGACATTAAGTTCATTCAACCATGAGGGTACAACCCAGAACAGCAAAAATCATGTAAGTAAGTAATCATGTAAGCTTCAAAAAATCCAAACCACAAAGTTCTATATGTTAGTGCAATGTTATTAGACCATCATCTTCTATCAACATATATATATCACTACTGATCCCCAACAACCACATCACATTATAATTATTGGCATTTTCTTAAATACATTCAAGATGTTAAACAGATTTGAGAGAGCATCGGCCTACGAGCCGGTTGTAACAATGACAAGTAGCCCTGGACTGTAATGTATTTCATGAGTGGATACATTGTATATTGCTTTCTTTGAATATAAAAACGACAAATATGTATATCTTGCGACCCTTTGTGGATGAGGGACGCTGCCGTAGTTGTGGGCGTCCTCGCCGTTGCCATGGAGATGGAGATACAGTAACGGAGGAAAACGGAGCGACAACAAGCTCAAATCATGAAATCAAGCTCAAGGTAATTGTATCTGTAATTGCTTTAAAAACATAACATAATTATAAAAACATAATAAAATAAAATATTGAACATTGTGGGCCCCAATGTGTTTGCTGTCTTATGTCTTAAGTCTAATGTTTGCAGGCTAATTTGAATATATTTATGTATACTTTATATAATTTGATATACTTATGTAATTGTATTTTAAAATACATATAAACATGTTTGTATTACCAAGCACACTTAAGACCTCCAATACAGTATTAACCATGGTTTTAAATAACAAAATACATAACAATTAATCTTGTGTGTTAATAACACCCTCCCCAATGTTCACTCCATGACTACGGCCTTGGTTGAGCAGTGGCATCTCTGTGCACCATTGCTGTTAGTTATTCACCATCTTATGTGGAATTCAAGGCAAGGATAAAAACGTACATATCTCCAGTTTATATTTCAGTCACTGTAACTGGTACTGGGAATACAGTCTTTGAGTTCTCAGAATCAGAATTCCTTTAACTGCCAAGTATATTTACACATACAGGAAATTGCCTCGGTGGTTGGTGCATTGGACATAAAACAACAATTTATAGACACCAGGATCATGAATCTGATAGATATGGAGCTTTTCTTGATTCATTTTGAGTCTAACCCCCCCAGAGCAAAAATAACTATCTAACAAACTTTCATAAACCAGTATATATATATCTCTCTAAATAATTCACAAACAGCTGTAGTTACTCTGCCTCCAAACAGATTGACATAAAGGCCAGCAGCCTTTAAACAGTGTGACATCACAGGCAGTTGCCTTTACATCTCAGTGGCAGCTTCTTTTGACACCGGAAGTGCCTGTACAAGCTGCCGCTGCCACGGTTTGAGTTTGCGCTTGCTGGCAGACAGCGGAGGAGGAAGAAGAGGAAAAGTGCAACCGAGCCACGGAAAGACGCCATGTACCAGCTCCCATCCACATTGTTTAACCTCGTTCTGCAGAGGTAAACACGTGTTCGATCAGAAACATGATGAAGACGAGTTTAACTGTGAGAAATCAACTTGTTGTGTTTCGTTTGTCAGACATGAAGGGGAAACCAGTGAAGGACAGTGTCATGGCAACGGAGTCGCTTGTTTTGAAGGAGGCCACATGTACAAGGTGCAATAACACATAACAACACACATTGTGGAAACATATGGAAGAGACTATATTTACGGTTTTACAATACAATACTTTTTTAATGCTTAATGGAACACTTAGAACATTACATTTCAATTTTCTAACACAGTGAACGTTTTCAGCAACCATTAATGTTGAAAGTGCTTATTTCAGATATATTTCATTAAATGCAGTTAGTTGTCACGCGTACATTTTGGCTTCAAATACATTTAAAAATAAAAATGTGAATCTGAATTAAATGTCATAAATAAATGTGATATCCTAAAGTCACTGCTCTGTTTTATGAAGGGCATGTTTGCCAATGGACTCATGGATGGACCTGGTGTCTTCACATGGGCAGGAGGATTGAAATATGAGGTATAGAGCAATAAGGATATATTACCATGACTGTTATTATTACACATCTTGCATCACATATTATAAATGTATTTTTATTTATTAAATAACACAATTTAATTGTTTCCTTAAAATGTCTGTGTCCTGTAACATTCATAAATAAACATACATCATAGATAGATAGTAAAATAAGTAATATTATATTATATGTTCTTATCAAAATGTCCTCAAAGTAAATGAAAGTTTCTTATCGAACAGGGGGAATTTGTGTGCAACAAGCCCATGGGTCAGGGTACCTACACTTGGCCAGATGGCGGCTCCTATAAAGGAGAGGTCTATGACGGTGTGCGACATGGGACAGGAACTTATGAATGTTCCAAATCGGAAGTGACATACACCGGGCAGTGGGATCAGGGCAAGAGGCACGGAAAGGTATGATTCATACATTTATAATGATAGTGATTTTCTTTTTTTTTCCATTTTCTTTAATCGGTTGTGTTTGTGTTAGGGTGAAGTGTTTTATGACCAGAGTAAGACCTCTTGGTACAACGGAGACTGGGTGAACAACAGCAGAGAGGGTTTTGGAGTGAGATGGTATGTACAGGGTAAGTGATCAACCGGTGGCCTGACAGTTACATTTGAACTGAAAGGGTAACATCTGTTTTTCAACAGCTACCCCTCTGGTGACATTTACTCTGGTGAGTGGAGGAACAACCTGAGGCACGGACAGGGCACGATGAGGTGGCTGCAGCTGGGGCAGGAGTATAGCGGGATGTGGCAGGATGGGATCCAGGTATTAAAGCCCACAGTGGAATCAACATATACAGTTTTAACCTTAAATGTAGCTTTTATCTTTCTTATCCTTTACCTGGGTTTTGGTTGTGAATTATATGAGCTCTCCTCTCTGGCAGCAAGGACGAGGAACACACATCTGGATGCTGAGGCGAACGGATGGATCCCAGTATGCCCAGAATAATCGATACACTGGGGATTTCGTCCAGGGGCAGAGGCACGGACTGGGAACGTTTTTCTACGCTGGTGGTGCATTCTATGAAGGGGAAATGAGGAACGATAAAAAACACGGGAAGGTTAATATCATTCTCACTGTCAATATGCATCTGTGCCCAGAGAGATTTGACTCATACATATTATACATATTAGGCTATATGACACTCTAAAAGTGACTTTTGTCCACAGGGGAAATTCACTTCTAAGGACAGACATGTTTTTGAAGGAGAATTTGTGGACGATCAGATGATTGCAAACGAGTTGAAAGGTAACAGAGCTTGACCTCCTCTGTGTGGTCAACAGCTAAAGCACATTAGCAACATCATAAATGCCCAGTCTCCCAACAAGGAGATGATCAAAACCTCAAATACGGATCAGTGAAGACCTTACCATGGCTTCTTCTTGTTGCAGGTGCACTTCCTCTAACAGGTATTGATCCTTCTGTGCTGGTAGCAGAAATGGCCCTCAACATTGAAAGTCTTCTGGATAAAATCCCAGTGGAAAAGCGCAAAACTGAACGCATGCAGGTCAGATTGTGCTTCGCTGTAAAATCCTCAACATGCAGCATAACTTTACCCGACATTCTGGTGTTAACCTGTGTTTCCGTGAGTAACAGGTGGAGTTTGTGGTGCTGAGGCAGGACGCGGAGCTGCGGTCCATCTACAGTTTCTACCGCAGACTTGGTCAGAGCAGCTCCCCAGACGAGACCTTCCTGATGTGCCGCCTGCAGCTCTGGCGCCTGCTCAAAGACTGTAACATCCAGCATCATGGCCTCAGTCTGACAGAGATAGACAATTTAATGATAGGTGAGAGGGAATGCCATTCGCAATTGCTTCTATATCTCACGTACATACTGTACATACTTTACATATGTTAACAGGGGAGAAAAATGATAGTTTAATGATGACACAGGTTTTTGGTGCTTAATGTTGTCTCTCTTTGTGTCTCAGAGGATTCCGCCACACAGATCCACTCTCCTTATACCCCCATGTCGCTTACCAGGCTCCTCAGCTGTCTAGTGATCGTGGCCCACCACATCTACAATAAAGACATGGAGTAAGAAATAAAACCTTTTCAGGCAGATCATCACCAGTTGATGTAACGGATTGTATTTAAGTGAAATTTGTTTAGCTATGCTTGCAGCATTGTTCCAGTCCTTGTCTGCAGACCACTCAGCATCCACTAGATGGCCTGATCACATAGGCATGTTCTCCAGAGGATTTTTATCCCCTTTATGTTAACTCTAGCACCATCAGTTGCACCTGGTTGATATCGGGTGAATGGCTGTGATTATTTAAAGGATTAAGAGCTAAAATGACATCCAGTGATTTCACTGATATGGGAATAACTGTCCCTCAGAGGATTTAAAACTGAGACCGGATTATAAACTCTTTTGTCCTCTGAGTGTGACTTTGAATTTGAAGCATCACTTGCTTTTTTTCTTTTCTAGGTCACAAAGATACCTTCTGGCTTCCTGCTTCTCCAAGCTGATGACGGACGACATCCTTCCCAATGCCAAGAATGTTAAAGGTGGCAAATGTTTCTACTGCTGATGTTTTAGTTCTTGTCTGTTGCTGTTTCATCGTTTTGTCTGAGACCATACGCCGACAGAAACTGACGGTTTCACAGCCAACATGGTTTCCCAGCTCCATATTATGCAGTGATGCTTAATACCTGCTGCTTTTTTTTCCATCCAGGCTTGCTGTTTGGACGACCAAACCTTTCAGCTGCGGCTCTGAGCTACACAAGTAGGTGCTGGGAGGTCTATCAGGCTCACTGCAGGGTCCAAGCACGACCCAGAGTGGACAAGACCATGACCTGCAGACACCTGCTGTGGATGTTCAAGGTGCAACACTCACACATGAACATTTCCGTTATTTACTTTTCAGCTACAGATGTCTCCTTTACCAGGAACCACCATATCACATCCACATATAACAAACATGTCAAAGACACGAAATGCATGGCTACGACCGTGTTTACGACACTGTGTTGATTAGTTCATTGTAACCCCCGCCAGGATCTTGGTCTGTTGGGAATTCACCTGACCACAGTGAGGTTACTGGATTTCATCATGGCAGAGAGCCAAAATCCCAGCTACCTGTCATCCTACCTGAATCTGGAGGTTCGATCTCTTGCATTTACACGTTCACTCATTGGATTACCAGTCATCCACCTCCTTCCACCCCTCTTTATGCCCATTGTTGTTTCGCACTCTTTTCCGGCTCCAGATCACATTCCTGGAGTTTTTTGAAGTACTTCTGGGCATCGCTGATGTCAGGTGTCTGTGGTTTTCTGAAAACACCCCAGAGGGCAGCACTCCGTCCATTTCAGATGAAGAGGCCAGTGATCATTCTGAGGCGGAAGACACCGAGAAAATCGTACCTACAAGCAGCCCTGCACACTCGGTTAGGTTCTTCCACAAGACTCCCCCCTGCCCAGTCTATTGAAAGAGTGTAGTTGTACACAATACACACTTTCTGTCCAGGTCGCAGAACTTCTTGAAAAATGCCTACTTTTATTTTGATATCAATATAGTTACACCTCTGAGGTTGGTGTTAACGAAATGCTATAAACTCGGTTATTTTGTTAGGGTAAATCTTTAATAGCTTTTCCTTTTATTTACATCTTACAACAGAAAGAACATTCCAACGAAGCAGAAAAATCATCTCCTGCTCAGGACGTCATTGAGAGTCCACAGGATGTCGAGACCAAAGTCTGTGAAGAACCTCAGTCTACAGGTTTGTTTTATTGGTTTCTATTTGATGTTTGAAACATTTATATTTCCATTAAAGATAGTTAGTGTTGGTAAGATAATCAGAATCCTCAAATCTATGGATCGACTGACTACATACTAGCTAATGTGGTCATGTCTTTTCTAGTTCCCATAGAAGAGGAGATGGAGACCACCGACCAGACGATTCATCAGTTCTTCCAACACTTTTTCTTCCCTGCATTTGACAATTACCAGTTGGTGACTAAACTCATGGAGGAAGCGAGACTCTATAGCTAAGGCCCAATGAGACGGGTAGTCTAGATTTGTTTTTGTTGGGTAAGTCAAAGGCTTGAAAACATTGGTTTATATTCATCATTACAGTGGTTGTCAAAAGATGAATCTTCAATCTTCATGAACCATGTGAAAATATAAGATGTCTTCACTGTGTGCATTAAACATTTTATGATTTTAAAATATAAATAACTCAAATCGACTCAAATCTAAACGGCTATGCTGGGATTAATATTACATTTTGAATCCACATTATCATTGAAAAATTCACAATGCAGCATGAGTTCAGCCACCAGAGGGCATCTTTCACCTTTAAATCCACTTTAATCTCTGCTTCCTGGATGTGGATCATCTCCAACTAGGTCCCAAAAAAATCTCCTTCACTGCATTTTTGTTGCACAGACTTATAAAGTGTGAGATTTTGTGTTGGGCTACAGGCAGAATGAGCATTAAGAGGCTACAACCAATCCAAATCTATAGAGCCTTCAATTACTGTAGTAAAAGCTATGAGTATTTCTAATTTGTGCTTGGATGTAAATAAAGAGAACCGGCCATTTTCTTGTTTTAACTCAAACTTTAATCAAACCACCTTTTACGACACTATTTTCCAATCAAATAAAAATGTTATAATCAGATAGATCTTTTTTTCTTCTCCAAAGGGGTGTAGCAAAAGTAGTTGATATTTGTAAAAAACTTTAAAATATAAAAATAAATCTCTGCTACACATTAGAGGGAGGTGTGAAGACCATGAGGTCACTCGGACAAACAGACTGGCGTATCCGGTCTTTCAAGTCCGGGGTGAAAAGAAGCAGGTCAGACTCAGCTGTCCGACTCTGGACCTAAAACAAACAAAAACAAAGAAAGTTCAGAAATACTATTCAGCAATGAAAAGGCTGTTATTAGAAAATCAGTTAAGAGTCTAGTTAATCAAAGTATTTAGGTACTTGAAAACAGAAAAAACTTTAACCTGTGGTGACTGAAGAGTAAACACAGAAGGCACCGCTGCAGCTGTGGTAACAGTGAGAAAATGAACAGTGAGTGACAGTAAAAAAAAAGTATGAAAATCAATCTACACCATAATAAAGCTCAGTGAAATCACATTTCATTTAAAGTTGCAGCATGTAGATGTGTTATCTGAGGCTTTAGACTTTTCTTTAACAACCATACCAGCGTTAAGGACACATGGAAGCATGTGGAACGTGATGCTTACATCATCTTAGGACACATCACTTTTTGGATGGAAAGGTGTCATAAATGAGCCTCAACTTCCTACTACTGCAGCCTAAAAATCCACAAGAACAACAAAACCCAGGTGTAGCCAGAGTGTGTGCATGCACAGTACCTGTGGGCATCAATCATACCTGGTTCATGTTGAGACAGCAGATCATCAGATTGACCTCTGGGACTCTCCATCTCAACATCCACTGCCATGGGTGACAGTGTCTCTAGGGCAACTGTCTCCCTTGGTGACAGGCTTCCTCTCAGCGATGGCTGAAGGTACCGCTCAAAGTCCAACCCAGGAATTTCCTAAAGTTACAAGACAATTGTTTGCTTATTGTATCAAAAGAGAATACTTCTCAATGTCGATCATATATTTAGTTTGAATGAGAAATGATGAAGCTGAGATTATTTCAAAACAAAGAGAATTGTAGAGAAGCCAGAATAATTGTTTACCTCAACAACTGAGGTGTCTGGTGTGCAGCACACTGAGTCTTGTGTGTCCATGTGGCCCTGCACAGCAGGAGGGGAGGAGATGGGTGGCGGGCAGGGACTCACACAGGGGGATAGCGTGAAGCTCAGAGATGATGAGGGCTCAGGGGACTGGGAGACAGGAGAAGGGGATTTGCATGGAGAGGCAGCGAGGACAACATCAACAGCTTCAGCTGGTTCTTCTTGCTCATCCACCACAGTTATGGTTGGAAGTGAATGTACAGGTATGACTGTGCTCGCTTCAGGAACAGAGGCAGGTGTTTCCTGTGTAGAGACCGTCTCAGTCTGTTGTGAGGAGCTCCCCTCGGGCTGGGCGTCGTCTGAAAGCACGACCTTTGCAGGTGAGAGACACAGAGAGACATCTATAGTGTCCGGTCTCTTCTGGGATGTCCGAGGAGTGCTGCACCGAGACTTTGGTGTTTGATTGAGGGTAAGACGCAGCGTGGCGGGAGTGAGGAAGCACTGAGCAGGAGAGACGACGGCCTGAACAGGGGTCGCTGCCAACGCAAGGGATCGGCGGGTGACTCTTCTGGGTGTGAGATAGTTGGAACAAGGAGAGGCCTGAGGCGGCACAGCAGCACTCAGTCGGCTGGATTTCCTCACTGAATCTACAGAGACAAAAATTCTTAAACAACATGGCTCCAAATCTCACAGTCAGGAAGTAGGCCGCATGAAAAGAAAGGCCCGTGGCACATATACACATCTCCTCACCTGGGGTTTTGGCTGGGCTCCTCACCTGGAAGAAGCCTCCATCAAAGACCACGGTGTCTGGCACTTGGGGCTCTGCCTGGGGTTGTGGCTCCTCAGAGGTCAGGCTGGGTTCAGCCTCACTTTGACCAGCGTCATTCGCAGCTTTCTCTGCCTCGGCCGCCTGCTGTCGCGCTTTCATGGCGGCTTTCACGGCAGCCAGACGAGACTTGGCTGCCACTTTGGTTCCTGTTGGCTTGGCAGGTGCAGCTGCGGGTTTCTGTAACAAAACAAAACAATAAACAAGATGTACATGAGTTTCACATCACTGCATTTCTTTTGCCACTTTGATAAGAGCTTCTGGTGAAGATTACAGGCAAATATGATGAAAATGACATTATTGTGAGTTAAATTAATTAATTAAGTCAGATGCCAAAATTAACTTTATTTAGTTGTACTCGCCTTCACTACTTTCCTCTGTCGTGGGGGGGGCTTGTGCTCCTCCTTCCAGTCTCTGCCCTCTGCTTCTTTGAGCGCGTCAAACTTCTTGTGGACGTCCTCCACCTGAAAAGTACAATAAATATATGTATATGGTTTTCCCTCTCTTTGCATATTTGGTGACTGAAACAATGTGTTGATCCTCTCCCATGAGGCCCTCACCTGGTAATAAACCATGTCCCAGAAGCCCTGCAGATCAGTGCAGGTGGTGATCTTCTCCCCTCTGCCCAACTCGCAGTCGTCCACCAGACCGCTGAACTGGTTGAAACGTTCTTTCATCAACAGCCGCGCTTGGCCGATTGTTGTACGCATGCTGTCTCTCACTAAACACAGAAGAGCAAGAAAGACACTGAATTGCTGCCGTTCAGTTCGGGGAACACTGGCCTCTGTGCAGCACCAAAATAAACTGAGTCAATGTCACACTCACTCTCTTCTGGGATGGACTCGTCTTCCACTTTAGGCTCCCACTGGACACACAGAGTGCTAAGTTGGTTTGTCTCACTCACCATCTCTGATCTGAATTATAAAAAGAAAAAAAAAGCATGAAAAACATTGAATTAACCAAACCACTGGTTGTACATTTTGAACATGTATGAATAGAAAGATTTGAAAAAGGCACCTGAAGTATGGTACATCATGCTCTGATTCCAGAGGGCTGTCTGTAGTTGGAGGAGCCGCTGTGGGAGATGCTCGGGGTTGGGAGCGGCGAGGGGACTTAGAGGGAGAGGGTCCACACGTTTCAGGCTCAGGTTCAACGTTGAACGAGGGAACTGATGGAATATTGAAGCTGGGGCTGGGTGAGAAGATTCAGGACACGGCATTTAGAGAATAAACTTGAGCGTTAAACGTAAAAATCTGTCTTTGAGGCTTCTTCTATGGTTAGGCTCACTTTCAAATTATGATAATAAAGCAACCGACAGACCTTGGTGTCAGGAAGGCGTCTGCTGAGCGAGGAGTGAGAGGCTCGAACTTGAAAGAGGACAAGCCGACAGGAGCCCGGAAGAGAAAACCCTCTGGGGCAAATGAAGATAAAGATGGAACCTCAAAAGGGTCCACAGCAGGGGCGGAGTCAATCGGATCCTGATCCACCACCATGTCCTCCTCTTCTGATGTGGAGGGATGAAGATTTTCTTCTGGCTCCTTAAGCTCAGGCTCCTACACAAGACAGAAACAGCAAATTACCATTTTCAAATAACTCTTTTATTAATTACTAGTAAAAAGTTAAGAAAGAAATGAAGTGCTCACCTTTGGGACAGGAGGCTGGACGGTGTTGTTGACAGTTGCTGCAGATTTAATGGAAGACATAAACAAAATATGGGGTATAAATGACTAACAAAGGCTCACAATCACATGGGAAAAGTAAAACTAATCAGTCTAAAAAACGACATGGCTCTGTGACAACTTGAAACGATACCTTTGCAATTCTTGTCTGTGCCAGAAGGGGGCGCCACATGGTTGACAAAGGCTCTACTCCTTGTGGTCCTTACATCTGAGGGTGGAAAGGGACATTTCACAGGGTTCAAAGTGGTTTTCTAAAGCAATATTGTATTTATCCTGTGCACCAGCATGGCCTCGCTAGGAAGGTATTATCTTCACCCGTCTGTGTGTGTACAACAGAACTCAAGAATGATTGGACAGGTTTAGAGGTCAGAGAAAATAAGTTACAAAAAACGCATTTTGCAAGAGGTCTCTGCAAGTAACAGGAATAAAGCTGGTTTTGGTCAAGAAATCCGTGAAATCACAATATGACATAATACATAGTTTTCAAATTCATTTCTCTAGGAATCTTTGCAGCTTACTTAGATTTGCAGGCATCATTCATCATACAGTATAAATTCTGTCATTATTACAATATAAAAAAAGCTGCCTGATTGGGGTATATACACAACAGGGTATGTGTTGCCGTACCGATGCTTTTCATTCATTTTTGCTCTCATGATCACATTTCCAACGTTATTACACTTTCTATGCCAAAGAATAACAAACAGCTTGAACTCTGGCCTGGGCTCAGTTTATACCTGCAGCCTTGTCCTTCGGTTTGTCTTTCACCACAGGAACAGTTGTAACAGGAGGCCTGTTGGCTGATCTGGTCGCCGACGCTCGTACGGTAGGCTCCACTACAGTAGGATGGCATGACAGGGATACTGGCTGAGTTGCCAACAAGGAAACACAATCGGGCAAAGCCAACGTGATAGCTAGTCTCAAGGTCAAGTTATGCGATGAGATTTTTCTCATTAGTTACCGGCACAAACTTTGGTCTTGGTCGAAATCAGTGCTGGGGCAGGCTTGACAGGAGCCCCCCGGATCCTGGTGGATCTTTCCACAGCAGGTTGAGCTAAAGGAAGAGATCAGGCATGAAATAAAATCATCAGATTCAGTGATCAGTGGATAATCCTCTACACGTTTTTCATATGTGTGGTTTTATGTGTTGTCAATTCTGATTGGTTATAATGTAAAAGCATAAAAAAGGAAGAGGCAGTTGAGATAAACACACATGATTGTTCCTGTGTGCACATATATGCCTATATACCCTATACACTGTGTGTACATGAGTGGCTTAAGTGTGTGCAGTACAGACAGTGATCAATGTTAGGTCGCAATGTTGATCTTTTGCATCATGAGGTGCCCCTGCTCGGCAGGTTTTTTTCCTTACCCTTTAGCTGCACATTTAGTTTTTTTATACGTGTACTTATTCAAATTACTTGTTTTATTTACAATTATTTTGTTCCCATGACAAGGCAGGATGGGCTGGAGGTGGGGTTAGCCTTTTGGGTAATCTGTTTATTTTTCAATTAGTCTGAATTCTTACGGTTTCCTCCGGTTACAGTAGAAGTTTTGCATTATTATGAATAAAAGGGGACATTCAATTAATTTACCTTTCTTTGCCACAGTATACGGCCCTTGTGTCTTCAGAGGCTGTGGAGATTAGGGCAAAAAGGTAAATGATGCAAGATAGAGCACAGCAGTTTTAATTCACTGAAAGGGTTCACATCAGAAAGGTGTTGGGATACATTACCTGCTGCACTTGCTGCTGTGGTTGTTTCATTGAACGAGTGACTCTGGTACTCTGGGATGGAGCTGCGTTCAATTTTATCTGAAACATAAGCCAATATGACATGATGATCACAGAAGTTATTCATCATCAAAGTCAACCCAGCTACACAGACCCATTCCATTGTTCTAAGCAATTTAATCATAAACAGTAAGAACAAATTGAAGCGGTGGGGTAGAAGTATACGTTACATTCACATTTACAACAACAGCGAGCTTACAGTTAAGTCCTTTCTCACCTCCTTTGCTCTTTTTGGGGCTGCTGGGACCACAGGCAGAGAACCGATAGTGAATCCGTCTTTAGGATGATACAGGCCGGTCTTAAATACACCTTTGCGCTCCTTAACTCTCATTTCTTTCTCCTTCTCAAGAGTCTTGCGTTCTTTCCAACGCTCAAGCTGTTTCAACCTCTCTTCTCCTGCCACATCTGGAAAAAGGGTCAGAGGAGCCTGGTGATCACCTGGATTTTCTCAACAACGTGCTGCTAGTTCTGTTGTAAATCACTAAAATATAGGGTTATTGCAGTTTGTGTGTGAACAGGTTATTAGGTCTGAGCTTAAGGATATTGAAACATTACTTTTTGCAGGATGTGCAGTGTTCACAGTTTTCTCTCTGATGGTTGACATGTTGGCCATCGCGATGGAAGCGTCCATGGAGGAGACGTCCAGCTCGGGGAGCTTGTCCAGCTGCCTGCGTGTGTTCACGGCCCGGTCTCGATTCTCCTTCTGGGACTGAGACCTTCTGCGGGACAACTTGACTCTCAGCATGGACACACTGGTGTCCCGCTGGCGCAGGTGAGAAAAACGAGACTCCATGGTATCTGGACAAATCGGAAAGAGGAACACAAGACAATGCATTGGAGGACACTGCATGTCACAGATGTAACTAGAATGCTGTCTGTCCCTGTCTCATATGTACATGTAGCTTGTGCCTTTAAATGTGGGCAAACCAGTTCAGGCTGATGTTCCTGAAATCCAAAATTTTACTTAAATTTACAAAACTTTATTAACATGACGTCGTACACTAATCGGCGAAAAGTGCCAACACACACACACATTTGTATTTAGAGAAAAGCAACACATTACGTGTTTAACGAGCTTAAATAGTGGTAAAGACTACGTCGTTGAGCTAACTTTAACTTGAACAATTTCCCTTCAGCCTCTCAGCATATTGAACACGTATCTGTTGTTAATGTTAAAGCCGAAAAAAAACTTGATCCAAAAGGGATTTGAATGTGTTTGTTAGCCACCAAAATTAGCAACCGTGCCCTGAACTACTGCGGAAGCCACGAGTCACGGTAACTGTTCAGTGAGCAACAAAAGACCTGAAATGGCATTTAGGCAATTTAGAATCCTACACACGTCTCACCTGATCCTTTGTCAAAAAACTCACGCACGAAAAAACGTCCTTTGGTCGCAGAGTAAAAACAAAAACCTGAAAAAACAACGGACGGACTTCAGCTCAGTCTGAAAACACAACAATCATGGCGGGCGACTATTTGAAATTCATCTGGTAGGACGCTGATTGGCTGAGAGTCAGAGCTCCAGAGTGAGCTCTGATTGGCTCTTTTTTCTTCTTCTCCCTTTTCGGGTTAGTTTTCTCTACTCACACGGATTTGACCTGATGTCACCTACTGGTCTGGAGTATGACGTGCAAATAAAACACATCAGTGTGTTTTTTATAATTTTAAATTTTAAATAATTAAATAAATGTAGGGGTACACAATTAAATACATATACAAATGAAAAATCACATGGCTATAACCAACCAGGTTTTAGACTGAGTTAAACCACAACAAATGGACGGATAAATATGAAATAAATAAATGTATGAATAAATAAATGTAGAGAAATAATAATAGTCAACTGCATCTATATAGTACATTTCAAACCACATACAGTAAACATAATAGCCTTTTTCATTGTAAAATGTTCTTTTCTTCATCTCTACATGCATTTGTTTATTTCTGAAAGTTTTTATGTAGAATTTTTACTTGTAATCATGTCATTATATTTCTTTCATGTATTCACACACTGTGCTCAAACACAAGCGTTTCGCAATACTACATATTTTCTAATTAAGGAGACAGTACAGTATTAAGGAATGTACTTCATGCCGTCTTGGCCAAATACTCATACTCATATTCATGTAAAAAGGTATTTGGTCTAGGAAATGGCGAGGTTGATTCTACCTTCTTATATTTTTTGACTACAGATTGCTTATCATAAAACTGAATCAAAAGCTCAGAATAAGTCAGCTGGAATCATCTACGACCTCCAGTACTGAGGCAGGTTAATCGCCAAGTTGGTGCACGTGTCTGCAACTCTTATAAAATAAACATTGTTAACATGAGTCCCCTTATGGAACCACATTTAAATCCACTAGATCTAGATATATATTTGGATCTGAAACAAATTGTACACGCTCATAAATATCAGTCCCTTTAACATGTCACATATTTATCATCAAGATCCATTTCCTGGGAAATCTGAGAAATAAAACAAATGCTTTATCTCGCATTAAAGAAAAAATTCTAAGTCAGACGCTTGGTTCACATCCATGCTAAAATTCAATGATTACTTTCTCGGTTAAAGTCAACTCTACCACCAAGCTTTAGGGAAATCAATTCAATAAACAAATTAATTAATTAACAGATAAACAGGTGTTTAAGCATAACCATAGTGGAGTCAGTGATGATGATGTTGTCATTTGGAAGATGGTGCAAAAGTTTAATCATTGTCAAGCTTCTAAACCCAAAAAAGACACTTGTTACACATTAACTCTTAATTTATTTAAAGTTAGCACAGTTGTTGTCAAAGAAAATATTTTTCGATATGATGAAATCTTTAAAACTTTAAAGGGTCTGGAGTAAACTGCTGTCAGCGTTTTAAATTAATTTGAAAAACTGTCACAATGTGTTCATTACAAAAAGAAAATGCATGAACAACTTCTAATCGGAAAGAAATCAAAAATAAACACAGGTATGTACAAAGAAAATTAAAGAAAAGCACATGTACGGTAAAAATCTGGATTTTTACACATAATTACATTAATTTCCTGTAGATTAAATTAAAAAAAGTTTTTTATATTTTTTGTATTTTACAATGCAATTATTGCATTACGCTGATGCTGTCATGACAAGCCTCAACAGTGACAGTTTTTAGTGGGCTGGAACAGTCGCTCCGCCTCATCAGTCCAAGAAGAATATGTTATTGAACTGTGTCGCACAAAGCCTCTTAACCTCCTCTGTGGAAGAGAAAAGAGAAAAGGCTTTAAGGGTGAAGAGGAGATTAAGCAGCAGGGTGGATTGTCTACTGTGGCAGTAATGACACAGATTTACTCTTCACCGGGTGGAGGAGACCTACCGTTTACTTCGATCAGGTTGGCGTTCTTCTGGTTCAGTATCACGTACAGTTCTCTCTGGTCTGACTTCTTACCGACGACCCAGTAGTCCGTCATTGCTTTTACGATGATTTCTTCATCTTCGTCAACCCTGGAACAGAGGCAGACAAAACTTAGAACAGGAAGAAGAAAATGATATATGGAAATGACACTCACTGGGACATTTGCATTCACACATGCACAAAGACGTAGTTTATGCGGATTCCAGTGCATTTTTGAAAGCAGCTTTAATGTGATTTAAAAATACTCAACTAAAAAATATTAAAAATTACAAACAAACAACAGAACCACATGTTATTACCTACAATTCTATATTTAATTGACATAACAGCACAGTGAGTGAGTTTTAACCTCTCTGACAATGATAAGATGACGAGCAGCATATACACAACTATATCAACACAAAATAACACTGGTATTGAGTTAATGCCGATGCCACGGTTTCATCCAACCGACTGAAAACGTTCACATGACGACAGTCTCATGACCACGTCAAACAACAGAGCTGAAGACAGTTTTAATGTCATGCTGCCGTATCTTCCACTGATACTGAAAGGTTTCCATAACAAACACAAATCAATTATAGCTACGATTGGTTTCTACAGGGAAAACCAAGAATACCACAGAGATGATGTGTGGCCAGCCCCAAGAAAAACTCTGGAATAAAGTTAAGTACTGCTGCACTCTTACAAAGTGGATGTTCTCTGCTGTACCTGGCAAAGTCACAGTTGATGTCTCCCAGGATCTTCATGAGGTCAGGGTGGACAGAGGTAAGGCAAACACTGGCTGTCTTCCTCATGTGGATGGTACTTTTCTCCGCCAGGTTCATGTGGTTGAAGTAGATGAATTTAAACTGAGGCTCCTTCTCTGGCCTGTATAGACACAATAAATAAAAAAAACGATGAATTACAATATATAAACAAGAGGCAAAACAAGGACCAGTCATTAGGGAATAAAGATGATTCATCTGTTTAAAGGATACAACTTCATTACGTCTGCCAAGGAGGTGATGAATTTGTTCTGTTTGTTTGTCATCAGGATTAAACCAAAACTACTTAGCAGATTTCCACAAAACTTGCTGGAAGGATGGGACATGGGCCAAGAAAGGACTCATCAAATGTTTGATCCAGACAAAGAGCTGGATCTAGGAATTTATTTGCTGAATTTCTTGTTGTTTTTGACATTCTCAAGAATATACATCCAGAGGAATGACCCATCTTGTGTTTTTACACTAAACCTGGAGCGATGGCCCCTGTATACGATGGTGAGATCCCACTATTGTGAGGTTTAAGAGTTCAGTTCTCTCCGGGGCAGAGACTGTAACACAGTAATCACTCTGGATGCTAAGGGCACAGTTACCCGACATGTATTAAAACAGGCAATATAACTGATTCATATCTATGCTACATCTCATTGTCAGTGTCACCAGGTCAAATCAGGACACGAACCTGAGTGCCAGCAGAGAAATTAGGGACGGCATTATTTATTCACTGGATTCTTCACTACAGTAATTAAAAAGGAGCCCATCAAATTGTCTGGGCAAGAGAGTCCAGTCTTAGATTACAGGCCAAGGCGTATCTGAAGCTGGGGTTAAAGGAGAGCAGCCCGGGGTGCCAGTCTTTAAAGCTACACTGCTTCAGTTACCCACAATGTGCCAAGACAATATTCAGTAGTATTAGAGTTTCATCTATCACTGGCAACCAGACAGAGTTAATACAAAGGAACAACGGCAAACTGATGGCGAATGACAGTGTTCTCCCCTCAACAAGGTCTGCTAAGCCTGAGGTTGTCAGATCAGACTACTGGATCTTGTAAGAGTTCAAACTATCGTTGTCCTCTTAGAAATCACATAAAACACATTTGTTTGTCGGTCTATCAGTAGTTTCCATTTAGTTTTCAACCTGGCTTTGTCCATTTTCACATAAGAATTTGAATTCACAGTTTTCGTTCTTGCTCTTGTTTTGTCTTCCTGGATTTTCCATTATCTTTGATTAAATTTTATTATTAATTTCACTGTCGGTAATGGACCCCAGGATCATGAGTGTTTTGACCATTATCACTCTGCACCCTCAGCTGTGGAAGGCCCTGTCGGGGTGGATCCAGTCGTGGCGGGTGTCCCAATGCCAATCATGATTAGTTTTTAAGGTTTTTGAGTTAATGATTTGAAGTTTCCATTTTCTAGAATTAATCGTTATTAAGAGCTGGATTTAATTTTCTTTATACTTTTAACTACTTGTTTAATGGTATTTGAAATTTGGAGTCCATGAAGTACACTTAATAAAGGATTTTGTATACTGTTGGTTAAAATAAGATGCATGTAAAATATTCCTTTAAATGTGAAAATTCTCTGGTCTAACGTCATTATTTGGAGACTGATATGACTGCAGGCAATTGATATGTGGAGAGAGAAAGAGGGAAAACATAAGGAGGCGAGTTAGAAATTCAGAAAGTGGTGGATTCTCAACTGACCCTGATATCCTGCGATTAACCGTGAACTGTTCACATATATCAGATGCCAGCAAGGTGAGCTGAGGTCCCACCAAGCCGTCCAACTCTTCACAGAACTCCCTCGTCAGCTCCACAGAAGCTGGGAAGAGGGACAGGAGGAGTACAGGTTCATATTTTAGCTCTATACGAGCTGCAGAATGGTCAAAATATTATAAAAGAGCAACATAATAGAATAAAATTATAAAAAATAAACGTGGAAAAGGGAAAATTCATCATAGAAGTAGGTGCACACTTACCACTGATCATAAAACAAGCTGCAGCGCTCATCGCCTGGAAAAGTGCAGATCAGTACAGGTTTTAAATGAGGAGTCAAGGTCACTCAGGTTAGAAATTACATTAACGTGATGATAAGCATCATGGGACGTACTTCATCATTTTAAAACTCTGCAGTCTAATCCAAGAAAATCCATATAATTTAATAGAGCAATGGAATAGATCATCCTAAATCTACTGTTCATAAACAAATCCCAAAATCCCCCCCATTACAGATTACGAGTCTCACCTGAAATAATGAACAACTTCCCCTGTATTTTTATATATATTTACTCCTGTAGACTATCACGAAATAACAGATCACATTTACTCTACCTTACCTTATAAACAATAAGATGCAGCTCCTCATAGCCGTCCTGTGTGCTGACAAAGATTTTGGGGAATCTGAATTTGGCCTCTGGATCTTTTAGGTTGGTGGGTCCTGTCAAAAACCTGGAGAGAACAGATTTGTGTTCAGCAGAGGGAATATTTAGACAACGGCTGTGGTAGAGGTGATCTGACAAAGATTAGGACTTCCATGATACTAGTTTAAAAAAGGAGGCGTGACATTACAGCAAACACTTCTGGCCTCAACACAGTAATCTGTATATTCTAGTGTGTCATCAAGTCAGAGCTGTAAAATTGTGTTTCTTGTCCCATGAGCTTTCAGCAGGAGTCAGACTTAGACTGCAGGAGCCAAACTTTACCTTGACCCTTGAGTCACCTCAAGCAGAAACAAAGTCATCACACAGACACAGGTTTTGTAAGAAGGTAAATACCTGAGCAAACTTTGTCTTGTTGCATATGTACACTGAAACTGAGGAGATACAGACGATACATTCACTCCTGCTGTTTGACAACGATGTGTTAGCAAAGGGAGTTTCCTCATTATCTGATACTAAGTAAAACTCACTGCTGGTGGAAAACCACATAAAGCTGGCAAACAGATACGCATTCCCACGCAAACATTCATGTGCACACAAAGTGTAATGCTTTGTCTTTACTTGATATTACAATTCTTCTCTTTTTGATCCTTTACTGTGCAAAAGAAAAAGGTACACACCGAAATCGAAACTTACCTTCCGTAGTGCAATAAATTTCCTGCGACCTCTGGCCTCAGAGGAGAGTCCCTGCCGGCCAACTGACAGGAGAGAAGACAATAATAAGAGGGACAAAATGATGAAGTGAGAACGTGTGGCTTTGCTGCGGTAGCAATAATAATGCCTCATATTGTTGTCAACAGTCTTGTACGATCTGTCAGGAACATTCATATTATAACTCCTTTAAAGTTCATTATTAACGTGTTGTTAAAGTTTGAGTTTATGAACACCAGCTCCATATATGTTCATCTATGTTTGGCCAATTATCTGAAATAATATGACCAACACACCAAACTACATTCAATTATGGAGGAGTGTAATATTAGCAACACATATTCAAGCACATTTGATTGATATTGATGAGTCCCAGCCTGTTTATTCAAAGTTTGTTAACGTTGAATGTACCACATGTCCAAATCGCACAAAATTCTAAACTGCACTTCTCTGTTCATTTGGCTCTCCCATCTCCTCACCTCTGGTTCAGAGTGTCTGGGGAACAGGGAGGTGGTCAGGTACTTGTACAGGATCCGCATATCGTCTTGTTCCAATCCGCTCCTGCAGACAAAACAAAAAATCTAAACCTTTAAACCTTATAACCTTCACAACACACTGTGCAAAATCATAATTGTGTGTCTCCTGGGGGTAATTATAGTTCAATACTCCAGAGCCGAGCATGAAAGCACACGATGCAGCTACTCAATTTGGACAATAATTAAACAGCTCATCTTAATTCGTCTATTGACAGTTTGCATCATATGATCAAGCTGTTCTCAAGTCAATTCATTAGAAATCATGTGATCCCCCCGTGCTTACACTGGAGGCTGATCGTGAAATTAAAGGCAAGTGGCGTGCCAGGGAGGACATAAACCACAAAGAGGATTAGAGGTTGTGTTCAAATCCACCTCTGTTTACACAGCATGTCATGATGTGTTTGCAGAGGCTAATGTTTCCATTTATACAAGACTCTAGAAGCCATCAATTCCTAGGTAGTGGATGTCAGGGAGAAGGCACAATCACTCAGTGTGTACCAGATAAGCTGATCATTATACAGGAAGGCTGTGTATTTGATCAGGCTGAGGCTCTCCTCCACTCTGTTGACAAAGGACTGGATCTTCAGGTAGGTCATCTTATCCAGTGGGAAGAAGCTGATGCCTCCGAATACATCTAGGAGGTCGCACGACTGCAAGTGGAGAGTCTGCAGATACTGGAAACCCCGGAGTGACCGCACACAACAAAAATGACAAGACACAGGAGAAGGGAAGGAGCAACGGGTTAGTTTACCTGTCTACAAGTGCCTCCTTACAGTGCAATAAAGAAAGCGGAACGGGAAACTCAAAATGATTGACGCCCCGCACGAGCAGTAGCGGCAGTGACATTCAACCTCTGATACGCACCCCGCAGCCTCTCTCTTTCTCACTGGAGTTGAGTTACATGGTGGCGAGGGAAGCCTGTGTTAACTTAAGAAGGGTATTCCCTAATCACAAATGAATTATGTATACTTGGTGTTTTGCCTGGAGCTGCAGCTTTCCATAGAGGTGACAGAAGGTTGAGGCGAAGACCGCTAATGCAGGCGGATATTTACGAGGAAATCAGGCATGACCGTCTGGAGTCATGCCTGATTTCACCACTTTTTCCAAGAGTGACAGCTAAGTGCATGTCGGAAAGCAGCTCAAAGTGTTTACTTGTGGTTTGATCGACTTTTTATAAAAAACTGTGTGCAATATCAAATCCATTAGTAAGAAGCAGGGAGATATTCACCCTGTAGAAGAACTTTTCCAGCTTCTGTATGAGCAGCTCCACTCCACCGGCTTCCATCGCTCTGACAAACGTACCGTTGAAGAGCTACAGCACGAGGAGAGTAATCAGTATTACCAGATGGATTCTTTGTGCATTATTAAAGCCTTAAATACGTATTTTGAGGTAGGCATGTCACCACATTGTTTTTTGAAGAGGATAGAATTATACACTTTATAGATGTTTAAGAAATAAGCTGCTAAAGGAATTAGAGTTAATATCATCTAAAACATACTGGAACCAACCTTGTACATGCTGTAGCATTCTCTTACAACTGCACCATAAACAGTATCCTACAAAGACAAGAGGGAATGGTAAATAAAATGTTTTTAAGAAATTAAAATGAAGACCGTCTCTCTCAGTACTCACAAGTATTTCCTCTTCCTGATATTCTATTGTGGGAGGTTTACCATCTTTGTTTGGTTTCTCGATCATGGGGTTTCGAACCACCTGAAGAATAGACAAAATAAATTATTGGAAAACTGAAAAATGTAAAAGGTACACAGGACTATGTACACAATTCTTTTAAGATGGAATGAACTACGCATCCCATGAACATCTGTGAATGATCCCTTTCCAACTGTTTCTTAAAATACTGTTGATATCATACAGACTAGTGGCTTCTACAGAAACGCTGTTGAGATGTATACGTACAAAAGTTTCAGATTACAAAAGGATTAGAGACGTAAAAGCTAAATTACATTCCAATCCAAATCAACCAGATAATCTGTATATGCTGATTAACGGTGCATATGGGCCTTTAAGATACCATGACCATCCAGAAACTGTCCTCGGGCTCGAAGAAAAACTGCCGGTTCTTCTGTGTGTGCAGGGATTTAGCTGGTTTTGTCGGACAGAAGGTTCTGGAGGACAAAAAGACGTGACTGTGAGGAGCAAGGAGACACACCCAAACAGAAGATCTCACACTCCTTTCATGCAGTTTGTCAAACTTAGCCATGCAATCAATATTAAGACCATTTCTAAGCCCAAGACAAATGTTACAAAGATGACAAAAAGCTAAACAAACACACCCAAGCTTTTGAGCAGAGTACTGAGATCTGTACCTGGTGAACTGTACAATGGCTTCACAAAGACCCACATTTCGGATCTTCTCATTCTTCTCAACATCACTGGGGTGGTAAAACAAAATCTTCTTCTCCTCCTAAATATAGAAACTTTGGATTAGGAATTTAGTTACGCTATAAAAAAAAAAATCTTAACAACTACAGAGTTTAAAGTCAAATGATTCAGGTGTAAAAAATTTGCACGACAACTCTTCCTCTAGAAGTCAAGCTCACCTCTCCTTCTCGTGGTCCAAATGTAGGGTTATAAACGAAAAAATTAAGCAAAGAGGGTGTGAACTGTTTCTCTTGCATTCCTGAAGCCATCCTGGGGCTGTATCAGACACAAAAGAGAAAAGCTTATGAAGACATTAAAGCTGAAACACCTCCAGGTTTCTTTCAGGTCATAGCAACTTAAGCCTTATCACCATTTTTACCTAATCATCAGCATTAGTGTAACTTGAGTCTGGATGTCCTCTGCTCCGGAGACAGTGTGGTTCACATGCCGTGTGCCCTGCAGGGTGAAGACAAGTACATCACATACTGAGGCAAGACAAATCCTGAGATACTAACTGATGGGTCACACTGAGTACAGTGGATCTGCATCCAAAGCTGGGAACACAGAAGGCATCTATTCCCGGGACGCACAGCTCTGATATACTGGAAGACTATCTGTCCAGATTCTGGCATTAAGCGTTTCAAATTACAGTTGCATTCGTTCAGCATCTGACTTCACTTTTAATGTCACAGCGATCCCTAGCCCCGAACTACATGAAGTAAAATACAGTCCTGTGATTTAAACAAAACAAAGAAGGCATCGAGATTTTAATTTACAGAAAATAAGAGTACTGTGATTAACGTGCAGCTGGTGCACACAGATACTCCTGAGTCGGGATATCCGAATCAGCATAGACACTATTTGGATTGGGGTGGGGGGTATTTAGGCCCAGTTCATACATTCTATAACATCTGTCCTGAGATGTCTGATCACAGGTGGACAGCTCTAAGTGCTTGTGTTCACACCTTGTATTAAAAATAATCTCGATTATCACTCGTGTTCATGAAGGATCAAATTATGTCATTACTTGCCCAGTCTGAGTTTACAAACGTGTCTGATGTGTACATATATAAAAAGGTAAATGTTCCCAATAAATAACAACCAGTATAAAACGTTTGGACACTAATGTAAGTGTTTGTTGTTTGTGGTCAAAAATAAACACTGTGATGGTCATCTTATAGATAACAATAATGATATTTTAAAAACACATGTAAACTCGTAGGGTTAAATAAGATTAGATAGCGTAAGTGAAGAAAAGCTCAGTGTATTTTTACCTAAGCACATAGCTACTGTTCTCCTGTCATATTGAGCTCCTTGTACGTTTAGCTAAGTGGTTGATAGGTGGACTAACACACCTCCGTGTCACTGTAAATCCAGCAGGTTTTAATAGATGACAACTCGGTGAATGGAGGGTAACGTGTGTGTTGTAGTGAACGAGTACAAATACTTGACAGTCACTGTTATTACCCAAGCGGCCGATGCGAAGTGAATCGGGGCAGCTAGCGGGCTAGCTGTCAATGCTAGCAGTGGAGTTGTGGTAGCAAAGGTCCAGTCGGAGAAGAAGAACCCGGAGAACCGTGACGGTAACGGAGCCACACGACGGTACCTCGCCCCGGACAGAGAACACAGCCCACACGTTCAGGTGCTCGTGGCCGGAGACAATGTAAATAAATAAAAATAACTTAATGAGAGGAGACGCAGCATTCTAAACATTCTCAACTTCCTGATTCAGACAGCGCGGTGCGTCACGCGCAAGTGTTCGGGCGGCAGCAATACCAAGTAAAATAAAAGTTCCGGGTCTGCACAGGGCGCACTGTATGTTATGTGTGCTGTATTTAACGGGATAGTTCTCCCAAAAATGAAAATTCCCTTATTATCAATTTTGGAGTCTCAGTTGTAAACAGTGTTGCAGCCTCTTTTATATACAATATATGGTTGCAGACAAATTCAATTAATTAATTGAGTAAATGGTGATCGATTGGTTTTGTCTCGATTGTGATATTATTTGTATATTTTTATGAATTATAAGCCATTAATATTTTTATTAGCAATAATACATAGTAACATCACTGTCATCAACATTGCTATAATTTGTAATAAACATTTTTTTCTGTTATTTATTTATTTTGTCCGTCACCATCCTCCACCATCTGTCCAATTCCAAAATATACACACAAATCAGAAACAGTGTATTTATTTATAATACTCAAGGATAATCTAGCAGCTGTGGTCTTCATTTCATTAGGGTCCGAGCACCGACAGTGGGAGGCCCTATTGCATTTCGAAGCATTTGTTTTTCCCTTTTGGGCTTTTTCAGGGCCTAGACATGCTCAAATTCATACCAAAGTTTGCATGAAATTCAAAACCCCTAAAAGTAATTGTATTCTGGAGTAATTTGAAATGGGCGTGGCAAAATGGCTCAACAGCGCCATCTAAGGTAAAGCCCCTCAGTTAGCTTTCACCGATCTTCACAAAACTCGTAGCCTGGGTGTATCATGACCAGACAAAAAAAATTCTAGAGGTCCTAACAACAGCACTCCCCTGAAGATTTTCATATTTTTTAAGGAATGGGCGTGGCAAAATAACTGACTAGCGCCCCGAAAGGGCAGCACCGGCACTACGATTGGCCGACATGTAAAAAAATTGATAGGGCCATGTGTCTTTTCACTTTGACTCACTTTGACTCTCTGTCAGCCTGGCTACTGTGCTGAAGAGAAAACTGGGGTAGTTTTATTTTATTTAAGCATAAGACCAGAGGTGTAAAAAGTACTGAAATATTGTACTCAAGTAGAAGTACCTTTACTTTGATGAAATTTTACTTAAGTACAAGTAAAAGTACCCATCTAAAAATCTACTCAAGTAAAAGTAAAAAGTAGTTCATTTAAAATGTACTTTAAGTAAAAGTTACTTAGTTACTTCCAACAACTTGATGGGGGCCGCTCCTATACACTGCAAAAAAGGACAAGGGCTCATAAATCCAATCCAAAAACAGTTATTTTTAATTAAAGGAGATCTTTACAAATTTAAGTGCAATGACATTAAACATGTCAAACATTAAACATTTATTTACATGAACCACATGACAGCTAAAATAAAAAGTTAATGTGCCGCTTTCCCACTGTATATTTAAACTTTTGGTTAAACTTTGGTCCATCTTTCGAGCACTAGTCTACAAACTTCTTGTTGAGTTTGAGCAGCAGCTGATTTTCAAGGTGAGTACAGCTCATCCGGGTTCACTTTGCAGTGAACAGCAGGCGGCCGAGGCAGGTAGGCCAGTAGGCTATTGACAGTGTTGGGAAGGATACTTTCAAAACGTATTCCGTTACAGAATACAGAATACATGCACAAAAATGTAATCTGTAACGTATTCCATTACATTAACTAATCTGAGTAACGTATTCTGAATACTTGGAATACTTCCGGTTTGTATTGCATTTTTTAAGTGTATGATTGCGGCGTTGTTATAGTCAGGGGAGCAGCAGCAGTTTAAACTCTCTCTCCACCGATGCTGCGGGCCCGCTGGATGTCCGGCTCCCATCCACTCCCACCTCTGTGCCGGTCCCACCGGAGGCTGAACCCCCCCTGCGCCAAGGCTGCCTCGCGCCTTGCAGCGATCGTTTCGGCGTCGGGTCTATTTTTTGCGCTTGACCCGAGCGTATCGCTCCAGGAAACACACTGAAAAATGATTTTAAACGATATTGATGACATATTTTATATGATATAAATGATAAAGCATGCATTCCATAGTTTGTATTCCCCTTCTGTTGTCCTGGAGTTTTAAATTTACCAATTTGACCGATCACATTATTAAATGCCCCCCTCCATACAGACACACATGCAGTCATAAAGATAAAAAGAGAGGGGGGGGGGGGCGGAGAACACGTAATTTACCCTCGACACCCGACATTGAACGGAGCAAACAGCGGAGAAGTTCTTGAAGATGGATGACATTAAATTGGGACGCTGTTGCAGTTAATGTTGGAGCAACAAGTGACCATATGCTTTTATACTTCTGGGTCAACGGGTGATATTATTTTAGCGGCGCTTCAGCGTCCGGTGTGAACCCGGCGTGCCTCGCTGTCCTCCTGCAGAGCCATGACAGCGGAGCTCTGGGAGCGCAGGTCGGTCTTCTCTCACCAGGCGCTGGAAGGGCAGCTTGCGGATCAGCAGCTCCGTAGATTTCTGGTAGCGACGGAACTCTCTCAGAGCCACGGTCCCGGGGCCTGTAACGGTCCCGAGCCGGTCGCGGTGAGGCTTCTTCACGCCGCCGGGGTCCGGGCGCTCTTACGGCAGCCCTGGTCTCCAGCTGCTTCCTGGGGGCTTTGCCTCCGGTGGATTTACGAGACAGTGATTAAACTCGTGAAACAGAGAAGTACCGTCATGTAATCCACTGATTTCAACAATGTAACTGTATTCTGAATACCATCTATTTAATTTGTAACTGTAACGGAATACAGTTACTCATAATTTGTATTCTAAATACGTAACGCCGTTACATGTATTCCGTTACTCCCCAACACTGGCTATTGAGTTTCAGGCAGTGTTGTGAATGAACGAGTTCAAAAGAACGCGTTCATTGACCACGTTCATCTTTATGTATGAGAACGTTGAACTGAATGCAACTTAATGACAAATAATGAATATGAACGTTGCACTGAAAGTTGCAATTCCGTTTTTCAACTTTTTTTTTTCAGGGGGAGGGGGCGCAGAGGCATAACAGGTGGGGCGCGTGTCCGGGAGGAGGAAATGTGAGGCGGATCTAACATTATAGCCGAACTAATGTTTTGACGTCCGCATCTCTTTAGCGGCGGAGCAGTAAACAAATCGCTCTTTCGCCGTAGCCAGGGGTCGGCAACCCGCGGCTCTGCAGCCCCTCCGCAGTGGATCCCAGTGCAGTGTTGTGCATGTCGCGCATGTTTTTCGCGAAGTGACCTTTACAATCAGTTTTCATATGTTAAATGTGCACGTTAGGGAACGTCATCCACTCTATGCAGCATCTACCACTGCAGTTAGAATTGCCTTGCGCCCTGAACTATGTTTTTTTTTACTCAGTAACGGATGTCATTTTCAATGTAGCGAAGTACAATACTTCGGTTAAAATCTACTTAAGTAAAAGTAAAATTACCAATTTCAAAAACTACTCAAAAAATTACCAATTTCAAAAACTACTCAAAAAATTACAAAGTACACGAAAAAAACTACTCAATTACAGTAACGTGAGTTAATGTAATTTGTTACTTTAAACCTCTGCTTAAGACTATATTTTAAGCATAATAGATTTTCAACAAGTTCGTTTGAGCGCCGATTCCTTTCTAGTCGTCCTGAAGCTTTCTCGAATTAACATGTTCTTTTTTATAGGCGCTATGGAGTCTAATGTTAATTGTAGTGAGCCTGCAGTGCTATCAACAAGATGGACAATCTCAGTGGAACTAGGGTTTTTAAAGAGTTTGCTACTAAGGATCCTGCCTTCAATCCGGCCTTAAATCTAGGCTTTGCCACATTATTACACATCCTTTGAAGTAGCAGTGACAACATTCCTTTGATATTTAAGTAATGCCATAGAGTAATGCACCTTGACGTTGGTTGCCACCCACCGATAAACTGAACAAAGAAGAGAAATAACATTCTTTTGATATATTGGTATTCCATTCCCGTTTGATCAAGAAAAGTATTTCAGCAGCTCAGCATGGAAAGATGTTTTCATTTTTTTTCAGACCCCGGTAGCGTGAGAAACATATTCTCCGTCGCAAAACCCGTCAAGTACGCAGTTCAGCCAACTACCAGCCCCCTGTCACTGCAGGCCAGTTTTATGGTTACATAAATTAGAACTTCCCCTTGCTTCAGAGCAATATTGAGATGTCTTCCAGTTAAAACAAAAGCAAAGATAATTGCATGACATAATTAACACAATTTGATACATTTCTCTCTGTTTCTCAAGCTTTTCATCTTGAATATAAATCAGGGAACCTGTCCGGGGGTTACTACAGAAAACCCACGGCTGCCACCAACTTTGATCCCAGTTCTGAGTACAGAAGCGGAATCAGCGGTGCCGTCTATGGTCTGATTGGTGAGTACTAAAGTGTATCGATGTGTGAGGGAAATTTGGGTGGACAGATGATGTCTTCATACCGGATGCATCATTAGGGAAACCAGGCTGATGAGCGATACAAAAATGTAATCACCAAATCTGAGCTGTCCTTGTAAAAAGGAATATTAAAATCTCCCAGTCACAGAGGCCATTATTGTTCATATTGGGTGAAGCTACCCTGTTGTTGGACAAGTCTATGTAAAGCTAGTAGAGATATTATGTACCTTCCTCCATTTGTTATCTGTCTAGCTTCCTAATTCCATCTTACATCATGTGAAAGAGTATTATAACACAAAATTGTTGTGAATTTGGATAATTTTCCTCTCACCAATGTATCCTGGGTTAGAGAAGCCCAACAGATACAACAATGAACACTAAGGGAAGAATCTGAATTAACCACAGAGACAATAAAAATGTCCACATAATTGAATGTGTTTTAGTGTGTCCAGCATGACTATCAAGTGATCAATCTTTTTTTTTGCAGACTCAGTATCAACGTTCGCTGACACAGTTACGTCAAAAGTGATTCATCTGGCAGCTTTAGGTATGTAGTCGATGGATATGTTTAAGTTTGTCTTTGTGTTAGTCAGATAATGACTTTGTGCTTATTTAACTGTCATTATTAAGTTGATTTAGGCAGCCTTTGTTCACATTGCTACGCGTTCACACACATACGGCTTTGATACAAATTGACTTTTTTTCTTGCAGCAAATGAACGGTGGTGTTCTGGGCCTCCTCTTCATCCTTATTCTATCATGTAAGTGACATTGTAAGATTCAAGTTAGCATGTCATCCTGCAAGTTTTCACATTTAGGAGAGAACTTGTCGTCCTCTCGGACATGCAGAGTTCTAAAGTACCTCCTGTTTGCTCCATTGATGACAGGTATCATGTTCCCTCCTCAATCCGACATCACGCATCATGCAGCTGTGCAGGTAGGTCTCAGCTGCAGATCACCTGCTCACTGTGCATGTGTGTCTGGAACTTCAGTTTAGATTCTAAGCCATTTAGATTCTCAAACTATATCCCTGTTGTTTAGAGTATATATTTTTTATTTCATTAACATTTTCCGGACATGCACATTGTAGTTGTGGTTGAGTAGAAACACCTAGTCCACATTTGGGACTTTGAAACAGACTCAAAAACACAATACTACATTAACATTCAGACAGATGATAAAAGAAAGATCACAATAAGGCACAAAATTATAATAAACTAAAATGTTTTTAACATAGAGTTTCTACTGACAAACACTGTGGTTTTTTGGGGTTTTTGTTTTAGTTACCAATTTGAAAATGCCTCAAACCTGTTTTTGCTTGACTTTGTAGGTAACCTTAAAATAATCTTTCGTCATCCTCTTTTTGCCTTGACTCTAAAGACATCTGTGCTCTCTGTTATTCAGTGTCTTCTTCCTTTCAAGGTTTCAAATCATAATCCAGTTAAAAGATAAAGATTTTTTTTCAGTTTCATTTGTCCTGACAGCATCTCCTTCCTCCCCAGGGTTATTCAAAGCTGCACGCAGGGAAATGTTGGGGGTTGTCCAGAGCCCAGGGAACTCTGGCCATCGCTCTCTCTCAGCGTACAAAGATAACCCATGTGACGCTGGACCACGTCCCGAGCTACAACTCGACCGCCGGCTGCATTGACGCCGCGCCCAAAGACTTTGAGATTTATGTGAGTTCTCCCAGAGGTCCTGTCACTTTTAAACATTGGGGTAGAAAAAGTTGTATTCTAAGTCGTCACCACGCTGACCCTGTTATTCCTCTCGTTCAGGGGATGAAAAACTCTTCAGATAGAGGAACTCAGCTGGGGACTTTTACCTTTGAAGAGTTTGGAGAGACCACACAGACATTCGAGCTGACTGTAAGTTCAATCCATCAAATCCAAATAGACAAAGACACTTTGACATTTACAGGAAGACAGAACAAGACCCATACTACTTCCTGTTAGACGAGGACTAGTATGTGGCTCTACCATGGATGAAAGTGAGGTCAAAGCTGAAAACTGTGTGAAGTTTTTAATGTCAGAATACAATAATGTTTACATCTTAACTGTACTCTTAAACTGTCTTCTTGGTCACTCTCTATTCTCCTCTTTTCACCCATTTCCCCGGTTCTAGAACACAACCAGTGAGGGCTACAAAATTGTGGAGCTGCATGTCCTCAGTAACTGGGGCCAACCTGAATCCACGTGCCTTTACGGCTTCCGTGTGCACGGACAAAAGAGTTCCCCTGATGGCAACCGGAATGAAAATAAGTTTTCCTTGCCCTCTGTATCTGTCGTTTTCTCCATGAGCTACTCCAACCCTCTCAGCTTTATGGTGTCTGTCATGCTCTTTTTCTCTCCCTCATTCTCTATAGGGCTGTCCTTCCATTTCTCTCTTTTCTCTATCATCCCTACTATATCAGTTCGATTTGTTAATGTCATGTAGTGGCAATCTCTCTTTGCCCCCCCCCCCCCTCCTCTACACACACACAAAGCCAATTGCTTACTTTCATTGCTATGACAAAGAAATAACAAGAGATAGGCATAAAGATGTATGTTTCCACGTGTTTATTTATCTCATTCATTGTCAAGGATGGGATGTGCACAGACAAGAACACATGGACCAACACAGTGGAGAAACTAATATAAAGCCTCTTGTGTTTAAATGGTACATTTTTTAAACAGTTACATAATTGAGCTCCTTTCGTCTGCAAAACTCAGGACAGGACCATCGTCTGGAATTCTAGAAAAGAACAAACCATGTTGAGAAAGGCCTTAATTCGTCCCCTAAACAAAAACCTCATGCAAAGTATATACATGTGCAGTTGACACTGGGACCTTTGATTAACCTTTAACTGGGCTAAGAGTGAAAAATAAACAAACACAGACAAATAATCTTTTTTTTGGGATCGTCCAAAACAATGATCCTTTTATGTAAGGCAGCTGAGCCCAGATATTGCTTTGTAAGTAGATGATGGGCAAATCTGGGACAAGCATGGAGGTCATGACTTCACGCATATGTTTCCTATTCTGACCAACCTGAAGAAACAGGGCTATAAAAAAAAAAGTGTCTAAATTAAAATGGCTTGATTATTACCTCTACCATGAAGGTTATCGTTTCATTTTTATTCAATTTTGGCCTGCATATGTACAAAGGGGCGAATTCACAATTTGTGTTCTCCTTCCTTGCAACATTTTCACTGATTTCTTAGGGGAAAATTGATGGATCTTGATGAAATAAGAATCAGAAGTGTTAAATAGACTGATATTTATAAGGGCGTGCAATTTGGTGCAGATCCTAATAAAAATCCAGATCTAGTGAATTTAAATTTCATATGAGATGGTTTCATATGAGAAATGCTGGACCTTGAGGGGAGATATGTGCTTGACTAAGGGAAATTCTGGTTTGGTCAAAAAGTCTTAACTGCATGATACAAATTCCTATAATCAGAGTCTGAATAAAAACTTAATAATGGCAACAAAGCGTTTTCCCAGCAGGTTTAAAATTATGTAAATTGCGCCCTGAGCCACCGAGATTTAATCCAACCACTGAGATAATTTCTGCCTCGACTGACAGTTTAAAAAAATACAATTCGAGAAATCAGATACTGACCCTCTGCTCCAATTCTGCCGTCACTGTCATCATCAGCAGCTGAAATGAAGCTCTTGGTTTCTGCCTCGGTCAGTGTTCGCGCCCCCGGGAAGAACCGCTGCAGGAAGTACCTAAAGACACACACACAGACACACACACACACACACACACACACACACACACACACACACACACACACACACACACACACACACACACACACACACACACACACACACACACACACACACACACACACAGACACACACACACACACACACACACACACACAGATGAAGACGACATTTACTCCCTGTACTTTTTGAGTGGACTTCTTACTGACATATGCAGAGATGCATTTAAACCCTCTTACCCCCCCCCCCCCCCCCCCCAAGGTGAATTACATAACACAAAAACTGCCCAGAGTGGATTATTACGAGACGGCTGCTGCCATCCCAATAATGCGACTGTGTATTACTATACTAAATCTCTCTTTCCTTCTGCCAGACACACACAAGCACACAAACCTTAGACTTAACCTTGTAGCTCATATGAAAATTGGGGTTTCAAGATTACTTTCAAAGCCGTTTTTTTGGCAAGAATAAGCGATCAGGGTTTCGTTGGATGTTCGGTGACTGCACGTATGAATTAATGACAGTATCAGCATCACTGTGTATACTGTGTATGCCTGAAGAGGAGCTGAGGAACGGGGATGTGTCAGGGTCGTGTCACACACTTGAGCTCGGACTCCTCAATGAAGCCGCTCTTGTCCTCGTCGAGGATCTGGAAGACATCTTTGACCTCCTGGGGCGTCTTCGAGGTCAGGCCACACAGCTGGAAGAACTTCTTGTAGGAGAATGAGTCCGCAGCTGGAAACACGTAACATAAACACACAACAAACACAGAACGCAGACAAGAATTTGGTTAAAATCTGCCCGAGGAGCTTTGTCGGGTTTGGGAGAGGTGGAGATCAAAGTGTCACATGGCTTCAGGTGGGACATTTTTCACCTCAGTTTTTTTATTGTTTTATTTATCTCTTAAGGCCAGCAGACACATGTCTTTTCAAATTCATATTTCATCACTGTTCAGTTCAGGCTGGAGAGGTGATTATGCATTTTTTCAATAGCAGAGTCAGTGAATGCAACAGAGAGCAGTTTCTTTTATCAGCTGCAGATCAGGATTATTGTGCATTTTAGCAAAATTATGCACCAGTGAAGTTACAGTTTTTGATCCCCTTAAAGTATTATCCTAAAGTTCAAATCAAATCTGTTGAGACGATTTGAGTGTGTCTGTGTCTGTGTGTGTTAAACCGCAACCTTGGCAGTCCTTGACAGCACTTTCAATGGCATCAGCTGAAAGGATGGAGGTGAGCGACATGTTGGTCCTGTAGGGCAAAAGAAAAGCTTAGTATTTTTTTCTCTCTCTCTCTCTCTCTCTCTCTCTCTCTCTCTCTCTCTCTCTCTCTCTCTCTCTCTCTCTCTCTCTCTCTCTCTCTCTCTCTCTCTCTCTCTCTCTCTCTCTCTCTCTCTCTCTCTCTCTCTCAATCTCTCTCTCTCTCTGTATCTCTCTCTCTCTTTCACACACACAGATACACACACAAAAAACTCACTCCAGTTGTCATACCACACTGGATTAATGTTGATTTAGCATTTGTTCAGTTATTATGAGCCCATAAAAACTAGGTATTGTTTGTAATTATTAAATTTGCTCGAGATGTCAGGAAAAAACCATTCACCATGCAGCCTCTACTGCTATCCACACATTATATCTTATGTATTCCGGTACAAAGTATTCCAATGTTCTTATTCTTTTGGAAAATAAATACGAAATACATTTTTATATCTTCATTTTCTTTATTACTACAAACTCCTTTTTGCTAATGCTTTCCTGTGAATGATTTTTACTTTGGCTGAATAAACAGTGTGACACTACACATCTTGAATCTGGGAATCTTGAATCTAACTAATCATGCTATGATGTTGTGATCCACTCTTGACTCATTGTGCTCCTGATCCAATTTCCCCAGGCAGCCTCTTAATTACCGTAAACTCTTGATTGGCCTGGTCGGGCTGTGCAAGATGTAATTGGTAATTAGGGATTGTAGAGAAGTTGGCGCTGGTGCTAGATTTGATCTTATGAAGAGCGTTTTTAGTGTCATTATTTTTTTGAACTCTCCGATAAACAAAACTAGTGCAAATACCGCCTCCCCAGTGAATTGCAATTTAATATTTTAACAGCAAGATAAATACAAAAAACATTCTCCATTGTTCTCAAATTATTGTAAAAAATAAAATAAAATTTAACTTTTTAGAAATTTAAGAACAGTCCTTAAAAGTCTGCTGAGTACTACAGATCAACTTTTAGGCCTCCTTTAGTTTTAGGACATTCCCTTAAAGCTTGATGAGATAAAATATTATCTTGCATTTTTCATGACATTTAAAAAAATCCTTTTATAGGACTGTTTTTTAGTTTATATAGGATTAGTTTAAATTAGTGACTATTATAGTGACACATTATAAACACATTATTGACCTATCGGCTTGAGAGCAGTTTCTATCTGCTCAAAAAGTCCTCTAATTTGAATTTGATTTGTTTGTTTGGTAGAAATAAAAATGTTCTGCCAATAGTTTGACAAATGATTTCAGATGAAATGTCACCATTTCTAAAACTACATAGATAGTTCCATCTGGCTCCACTGCCTGACCCCTGTGCAGCTGTGGGACTCACCGCTGTTGGCTCGGCGTCCTGTCCGTCCGGGTCCAAAGCAGCAGCAGGAGGATGATAAGGCTTTGTGGTGGCCGCTGAAAAGCTGCGCCGCTCTTATATACCGCACACTGAGCTGGATGCGTCGACAGATGCTTGAATTTCCAACCTGAGTGAGGATCAAATTTTCCCTTGCAGCCTGCCCCCTCCTTCTCAGTATCCTCACCTGCCCAGTTCACCTTGACTGTTTATATCTGTTTGTATATGCACCCCCCGCCTGTCTGTTATCCTTGCAGTCATAACTGTTTTGTCCAATCATCCGTTCCCCGTCTTCACTCCCTCCGGCCCTTGCAGGTGCATGTGAGAGCTTATAGACATCTCAAATTTAATCAACCCTTCCATCCTATAACTCTTTGGTTTTAGTGAGTAATCTCCCAAATTCACGACCACAGCGAGCAGCCGGTGCTCACGACTCACCAGGGATATTGTGAAAGAGTGACTTCAAGCACTGGCAGTAAGAATAAGGCCTCAACAAAAAAAATAATACCTCACTGTCCAACTGCTTTTTATTTACACATACGCCTGCTGAAAAGATCGAAAGAGAGCGATTGTGTACATTTGACTTAGGCTAAGGAAAACATGTGCAGAAGTAGTTTGAACAACGACAGGGAGTAAGAAATGTGTCTGTGTCTTTTTTGTGAAGAAGAAATGGAAGTTCAAACAAAGTCAAATACTGTACAGAAAAAAGTCAAGCATCTACATTTAAATTGGAAATGATTTCTAAGAAGTAGTTTTCAAAACATTATGACAAAGCAATGTAAGGAGGCTTGATAATTTTAGATTTTAGATAGCTAGATAGATAAATAGCTAGATAGCTAGCTAGCTAGCTAGCTAGATAGATAGATAGATAGATAGATAGATAGATAGATAGATAGATAGATAGATAGATAGATAGATAGATAGATAGATAGATAGATAGATAGATAGATAGATAGATAGATAGATAGATAGATAGATAGATAGATAGATAGATAGATAGATAGATAGATAGATAGATAGATAGATAGATAGATAGATAGATAGATAGATAGATAGATAGATAGATAGATAGATAGATAGATAGATAGATAGATAGATAGATAGATAGATAGATAGATAGATAGATAGATAGATAGATAGATAGATAAATAGATAGATAGACAGATAGATAGATGATGGATGGATGGATGGATGCATGGATTGATCGATGGATATGTCTTGTCACTTACAACTGCATACATCTTGTCTGCATTGTTCATTCTGTAAAATAAAAATAAAAAAAATGTTTGCAAAGTATTTGATGTCATGCAGGGTTTCATCTGGAAATGCTGAGACACACCTGACTCTCTCTACAGTGAAGGCCAGGGCAGGGTGGAGGTTGTTCACCTGGTCACCATGGCAACTGTCCACTCTGATCTGATGGGTTTGTTGTAGAGGGAAACCTCTCAAACCACCTGACACAGCAGCGTCTCTGGCAATCAAGTCAGCACTAATGGCATTAGCAGAGAGACAGACGTGTAACGAGAACCAAGGGAACACTGTCACATGTCACTACTCTTCAGGGGAACCTCTGATTTAACACTTTGTGACAGACGATGTTTTTGAGTCGTCTCACATCTACTTGAACCGAATCAACTCATCTGAAGTTCAGAAAATAAAACCTGTTCTAGATTTAACCCTCCATATTTGCGTTGTCAAACCATCAGGTATGTCAAATCCTTGTAAGGTGTTGACAGCATAGACTGTATACGGTTGGCAGGTGGAAGGCGCCACCTTGTGGCTCTTGTGACTCAATGTAAGGTGTGGCAGGGGGGCTGGATGAACGGATTAAAACATACAGTATGTCGACTAGCATTACATCATTTGGTCAAAGTGAACATTTTCAAAGGCTAGGAAAAATAGCCAAAGAGTTTTACAAATGGAATGTAAAATTCATAATTAACCCTAGAATGACACTCAGTAGAGCGCACATCTCCAACAAGACCAAACAGGCCCTCATGGAACAATTGACTAGAATCCAGATTTTAGTTTGCATGTTACAGTGACTCATCATTTAGAGGAGGGCTTGCCACAAAGTTGATTAGCGGCCAGGGCCCCCATTGGGAAGAGAGGAGGTCTATCAAAAATGACTATGATGATTTTTTTTTAAAGGTTAGAGATTGAATTAAAGTATATTTCCCAGAGGTTAGCCAGATTGAGGATCAGAGAGGTCCTGGGAGCATCAATTGCATTTTAGAGTCTCGGGCTCATGTAGCCTTGCCGTTACCTGATGTGTTTTAAAATAAAATTCTGTGCTATTCAACAACCAGGTAAAGAGATGCATTGTTCAGGAGCCATTGGATAAAAGCTTTCTTTAGTTTGAGCATCAAAGACCACAGACAGACTTGCGTTATTGAAAAAGAACCTTTATTGTTGTCTCATCGTCCGTCCGTTTCCCATAAAAGTGCATCATCACAGACTCACAGTTGGCAAAACTAACATAGTAAAACGACGACAGAAGTGAGTGAGAGAGAGAGTGAGAGAGAGAGAGAAAGAGAAAGACAGAAAGAGAGAGAACCTCGCTATACACCTCGTCCGGTACATTCATCCAGGACAGCAACAGTCAGAGAGAGTAAGATGTGGGGAGGGCGGGGGTGAAAGGTCGTGTGTATAAAAGTGGTATGGAGAGTTGAGAGAGAGAGTGAGAGGGAAGAGTTGAATAGAGGAGGATCATGTCTTGGCTCAAGTTGTTCCTTTAGAGTAATGAAGTAAGATGTCGTTTAGGTTATTCACTGCTTGACCATTGCGGCGAACTCTGCAGGGGGAGACAGAGAGAGAGAGAGGGATGTGAGTTTGAGGGTGTTCCAGATAGAGCTAATTTGAAAGAAAAACAATTCAGAGGAAAAAAACAACTCACCATCAACTCCAATCTTGCCATCACCATCAGAGTCACCGGCTGCGAGGAACTTCTTGGTCTCAGCGTCGCTCAGAGCTCTGGCGCCTGCGGAGAAGTTCTGCAGGAACAGCCTGGAGAGGGTGATAGGAGAGAAGTAGGTTAGGATCAATGCGTTTGAACAGATTTAACTTGATAAAAGTTGCATTTGTTTTGCATGGTAATTACTGGTTCTAAAGAGGTTGAGTTTTTTTTTATCATCTTTGCATTTTTCTAAATGATCAGTCACAGGATCCTTATTTTTTTTAAATCTTCTCAAATATGATATGCACTTGATTTGGCTCCAAGATTCATGCTCTGCTCCTTCTGATTGGCTTGGAGAGAGCACAAGGAGAGAGCAGGCGTAGAGTTACTCCCTGAGGAGAACACCCTGTGGCCCTGCATTGCTCTGACTGGCATCATTCTGAATTCACTGAGTAAGATGATCCCCTTTTCCCCCTAAGGAGCTTGATTTGAAATCGAAGAGGAGGTGCTTACTTCAGCTCGTCCTCCTCAATGAAGTCGCTCTTGTCCTGGTCAATGACCGCGAAGGCTTTCTTGATGTCATCAGCAGACTTGGCGGACAGGCCGACCTTTGCGAAGAAGACCTTGTGGTCGAAAGAGCCTTCAGCTGAGATGAGAGAACAGAGAGAACAGAGAGAGAGAGGGAGAGAGGGATAGAGAAAGGGAGAGAGAGAGAGTGAGAGAGAGAGGGGGGAGAGAGAAGATCGTATCAGACATCCAAGATGAATCACATGCAAAGAGAAATGTACTCTGCAGCTTCATTGCCTCTCTTCTACAAGGCCCCTGAAGAGGCCCTGTCCTGTAAGTAGTCACTCAATGGCAATACTAACTAGTGGGAAATTACATAAATGTACGACTTATTGAATCAGGAATTGTGCATGGATGATTGTGATTATGTTCTTTCTGTTTTCCGGGGATACAGCATTACCGTTTCAAGTCTGCAGCAAATCATTCCTCTACTGTCTTTACGGACCCCAAAATGGTCAATTAAGAATTCAGGTACTTTTCTGCTGCTGGGCAGATTTGTTTAAGTGTATGACTTCTGTTGCATGTGTAGCTATCGCCTAGTATTTCCTAACTAATAAAACAAGACTTACCAGAGCAAGCTGCGAGGGCTGCAGTGATGTTAGCTGCGACGAGACCGGCTGCCAGAGACATGTTTAACTGAGGGAGGAGAGAGCAGAGGACATGTCATCAGTTCAGCTGCAGCAAATCACACAGGATGATACATTTCTACTTTGCATTTCTCTTATCTTCTCTTCCTCACTGCACATTAGACACAGTGTAAAGTGTAATCATCACTATGCCATGCAATTCATCTCATAGTTCCTCCCTTTGAGTATTCCAAGGCACAAATGACCAGAAAAAGTAGTCCGATTTTTTTCTCTCCCGAAACCAAGCCTTCCGAGGCAAAAGACCAAATATCCTTTGCTGCTGTGGTTTTTTTGGCAAATAGATTTTTTTTCTCCATTTGGATCCTCAGTGAGTCCAAAGCCCTGAGCCTGTGCCGGTCAGAATCTGTCCCTCTGTGGGCCCTTTCCTCGCTTGTATCCCGTCGCATGAAGTTAAAGCCCTGAACCACTCGGTCCTGGCTAAAGGTTTGCAGCTCCTCAGTGAAACTCACCTTCGGGGGGGTTGGCTCTAAGGTTAGAGTGAAAGTTGCTTGAGATGAATCGGCTCACTGCAGTGGACCCTTCTGCCTCTCGCTCCAGCTTATATACCATCCCCAGCCCGAAATATGATGCATAGGCTATGTAATGGACACTGTGTGCGAAGCAGTGAAAGCAGTTGCTCAAAAAATGTGTCCAGTAGACAGAGCTGTTCTATTTATATCTACATAAATGAAGATGCTTAAATGGTAGGCCAAGAGTAGGCCTATGCGAAAGAGCTTGATATTGCATTGGGCTAATAATATACGCTGCTGATTTGGGTGAAATGTACTCTGTGGGCCGAGTCATTCTGATCTGCTAAACTCTGCAGAGCCCCACAGAGTGAATGAGATAAACTTTGACATTGTGTTTGGCTGTGAATACAAATGGTCACACAGGCTAAGCTGGTTTGTAATTTATTACGGGAGATTATTTTATTAAGGGTCAGGTTTGTGCAGCAATAACTCTTGTGACTCTTTTGCCTCGTCACTGTGAATTTGGTTTCCACAGGGAGAGGATTAAACACTGTCACATTGTTTCTAGCATTATAAATGTCCCTTTTACTATGATTCCTGTGATGACAGCTAAAATATATTGTCATGTTTCATTCGATTTAAACTTACAAAATGAGTCTTTTCTGCCATGACACTTCCGAATAAAGAAATTATGAATAAAACACAGCGTACGTTTTTCTGCATATGGATCCTATGGCAAAGCTACTACAGCATAATCACCACTTAGGAGTAATGACACACTCGTGCCCTATACCGTGCAGTTTGGTGAAAATGAGCCTGTGCATAATTGGCATGCATAAAATGTGTGAAATAACTTTGCAGACATTCCACTGTCAGAAAAATCTAGTTGTTGTGATTGATTCTCATGGGCGATAACGATGTGTTGTGTTTTTGTCTATTTGTTATATTTGACTCAACTTCATTGCAGCATTGGTGAACATGAGACTGTAAGACACTTATTTCCAACACTGGAATAGTATAATATAATAGTGATATCAAATAAAACACAAATCTGCATGGAGGGGAAGGATTTGAGTGGTTGAATTCCTAATGATCTTGTACTTACATGCAGCTGAGGAACTACTGTCAGATTTCATTTTATTCTATATATTTTTATTTTACTTTGCGGGACTTCTGAAACCCTATCAGATTATTTCTCTTTATGGTGCTGGAGCCGTTGGAGATGCTATTTTAGGAAACACCGAAAGTTGATTATGTTACATCTTCATCTCAACACCTCAGTGTGGCACCGTCTGGTTGCGTTATAATACACAAGTTCTCACATTACTCTGAACAATTGAATCAAATGAGTAACTGGTTCAGGGGTCTTCCCATGCCCATGTCTGATTCTTCGCAGGCTGTTATGTGCCTGTTATACATCAGGCGGCAGTATTGAGATGATCCTCCAATGTTACAGCAGCAAGAGTCAACGTAGGCATCGGTGAGGGATAATAAGTAACATGCAATACTTAATTGTAAGGAAATATAATAAATATAGAAAAAATATGACTGGAATAAAAACTAATATGTAAAAACAAGAAAAATATGTGCAGTGTGAGAATGTGTAAAGTGAATGGATTGCAGCTGAACCATTGTATTGCACAGACAGAATGATTATTGCACAGTTAAGGGAGTTAGACCAGAGTTGAAGTGATAATGGATGTGAGAAATATTTTATTTTGACTGGGCACACCATTTTGCTAAAGCCAAGCTTCATCAACTTCACAAACAATTGTTCTAAATTAACCGACCAATAAATAAATCACATTTTTCACTTCCTTCACCTCAATGTTTTCATGTGTGTTCTCCCCCCCAGTCAGAGAGAAAAAGTTCTGGCATTTTTTGTTTCATGTTCTTCACGTCAAATCTTATTTAAAGTGGTGAAAAAATGATCTTTAGCCTTTAACATTTGCTGTGGTCAAATGAGGTCTCTCACCTCGAATGACCACAGATACCATAACTATTTCTGCCCTTCTTCAATATCAGGCTTAAATTACAAATATCTCACAGCGGGGATGAAACCAATTGAGCCCGGCTATGATGGTCTGTAACTGGAGAGAGTAAGGAAATCGCTCGCCCATCATATTCTGAGCTTTATTCCTAAAATACACATTTGTAAAACATTTATAGGATATTAAGAAAGATAAACTCAGCTATACCATCACCTAAGAAAAAGTACATTCTAAGCTATAAGATTTTTCCTCTGTGAGCCAGTTTATGCCGGGGAATTAACGACTTGTCTCTAACCCTCCACCTGAGAGAAGAAGTTTCTTCCTTCGTGCTGCAGCAGAAATAGAAATGACCCATATTCCCCCTGTCCCTCTGCCCCGGGCCAACAGAGCAGTCTCTGACCATCTGAGAGAATTTATTGCAGATAAATGTGCCTCACAGACAGAAGTCCTGTAAATGTTCCGGCCCCGGAAACTCTATCCCGTCCCACAGCTCCACTGCTGGGTCACTGGAAGTACATCGCCTCCCCAGGCCGGGCCTGCAGTGCTGACGCTCTGCCCAGACACCTGGTCCTCCTATCGACCCCAATCCCTGTCTGCCAGAGCTGGACATGATCCAAAAGTCTGTGCCAGGCTGATCCAAAACTCTGTCTGTGCTAACCGCAATCACACCGGGACTAATTCCTAGCCAGCTCGGTGGTCAGGACCCCCGGTGCCAAAAAAACTGGTACATTGATCCAGCGAATACTGTACTGATGTCATTCACTACTAGAGCAGGTTAAACAACTTGACTGTGGGAAAATGTGACGCAAAAACATTTGATTTATGAAGTTGATTGAAACCTATAATGTGATGAAAGAGATTTAGATCCACTGTGAGCTTGTCTAATTATATATCTGGGTCCCGACTCTCAATTTAAAGTTGTACGGTGTATAAATCATGAAATTGTCTTGTAACTTTTATTTTTATTCTATTCAGGTATTTGAATAAAGTGGGATAAATGTTGTGTGCATGTTGTCTGAGTGTAAACACATAGTTCACACCTTAGTGAGGTAAGCAAGGTCGCCAGAATGACAAACACTTCATTAAGTTGTTTGTGGTTGCTATGTTACTTATTGCTCCTGGAGAGACCACAGTGCCTGGAACAGCTGGACCTCTCCCACTCAAGTGCTCAACATAACGTCATTATATTAATACATTTATTATTGTTATCATTATTATTTTTAGCAGTAGTAGTAGTAGTAGTAGTAGTAGTAGTAGTAGTGGTTTTAACACGAGATGTTTAGAAGATGCTTTTGCTTGGATTAAGAAGAAAGACACAGATTAATATTCAATGGTGAGAATTTATTGTTTATTGGTAAACTCTACTGGCAGGGTAAGACACATAGCAGAGAGGCAAGGTTTCATTTGAGTTTTAAAGGTTCAGTCACTTTATTACATTGTTTTTCATTTAATCTATGACATATTTGATTGTATGGCTCTAAAAACATAGGATCCCTGGATGAGTCCATGTGATGATGGAAAAAAAAAGCTCCATCCTGAGATCATCACCATAATCACTGAAGAGATGGTGCAGGCTTTATGAAGACTTGACCAGTGCTGAAAACTCTGCAACAGAAAAAATAAAAACTGGATTTGAGACATTTGTCTTTTTTTACACACTAGTTAGGTATAACCAACTTCCTGCATCAATATACAATCACAAACATACTGAGGTGTGTGACTGGCAGTGACACTGTAGGAGGCCATTGTTGTACCTCCACTTCAGTTGCCAGGCAACAAAGTGAAAAGCTAGCATAAGGATGAGAGTGTTGATAGGAGATGAAGGTACGGCTTTCGATTCCCCCTCAACAGGTACATTTATAAGAAGACTCTAATCTCTAATCTGTGTTGTTTAAGTTTCCCCCAATTCCTACCTTTGTAATAAAATAAAAGTTTTTAATAAAATCAGTAGAACATACCACTGAGTGAAATAAAGGATCGTTTTTAAAATAAAAATTGGGAGTGAATACTTATCTGATGAGTTAATTCAGCTCAGAGCATACATTTGAGAAGTGCTTCAAACTTTAAATGTCAAGCATCATGACGAATGTGTCTCATTCTTTGACCTAATCTACCTCTCAGCCTGTAGGACACGCTGTCGGCTCCTTTTTCCTTCTCCTGACAAAGAGAACACAATGCAACACCTGCAGTCAAGTGCCCATCGGACCTGCGTACCTTCCCAGCCGATCTTCCCGTCTCCATCGGAGTCTCCCTCCTGGAGAAAGGCTCTGGTCTCGGCTACGGTCAGGTGCCTCGCTCCTTTGGCGAAATTCTGCAGGAACAGTCTGGCGACACCACAGTGAGAGAACATCAACAACAAAAAAATGCATCTCACACAGACACACAATGCAGAAAGTCTTGTCCTTTCCCTTTACCAGGAAACTACAACGTGACACAAGAGACTGAACAAGACGTGTGCATATTCAAATACAGGATATTTATATAAAACTCAACTGTAACTCATCCTGTTCTATGAAGCCACTTTTGTCCTGGTCCAAAATCTTGAAGACCTTCTCGATATCAGCTGGAGTTTTCTTGGATAAACCCACTGTTTTGAAAAACATCTTCGAGCTAAAAGAATCCTTTGCTGGAAGTGAAAGCACAGACAAAACTTGATTGGATCCAATGAAATGTGGCAACAAAGGCCCCAAATCCTGGTGCAAGAGGAATACATGTCAGAGGGCAACCAAATACATCATTTATAGGAAAAACACAATCATCTCCTCACCTTTACAAGCATAAATGGCCGAAGTGATGTCTGAAGCTGCCAGGAAGTCGGTTATGGCCATGATGGTGCAGAGTGGGATGTGGTGGATGCTGCAGCCTGGTGTGATATACGGTCACTGATGGTCAGAGAGATACAACTAGTGACGGTTAATAGGCTTCACCCGCCCCCCCGGTGTCAGAAACCACCAGCGTCCTTCTGTCTGCTGTCACCTGCAGCTGACCACTCGAGCCATTGTGTTTGTGTCTGTCTGTGTGTGTGTGTGTGTGTGTGTGTGAAGGGACAGAGTGCCTTGACATTACACAACTTTTAAAGAGTCGTTCATCCAGGTCAGAGGTTATTGTGTATTTAACTCTACTTAAATTGACCTCTGTCAGGTTGCGTCTGTCTGTACACACCATTGCAGCCAGTGAGGTTATATTTGGTGCATCTGAAGTGACCCTGGCTGGCCCACGTATCCTTTTTTCACTAAAGTCCCCATCCACAGTGGTGGCCTGCCGGCGGTCGTCCCTGGCCGTGTTTCCGCAGGCTGTAAACATCCTGTTATTATGGCCTCTGTCACTTTCAGGCTGCGCTCCGTGGAGCTGTGTCCACTTACAGTCAAGCTACATTTAGCATGTAAAGCCCTTTGTTCTCAAATGAGTGTGTGAGTGCTTATTGTTTAAAGATAAACATGTTATACTGTGTCGGTTTATGGAGAAAAACACACTCACACACTTTGAAGTTTTTGAAGTGTTCATCACAATGAGGATTTTGTGTATTTTGACTAGGTGTAGTTTTCTCTGGACCTTTTGTTTGAGGGATCCCTCAGATGTGGCTCCCTCTGAGGTTTCTACGTATTTTTTCCTTCAGTAAATACGTTTTTTTTGGTAATTTTTCCTCACACTTTTTGAGGGTAACGGACAGAGCATGTCGCGCCTAATAGCCCTATGAGAACTTGTGATTCATGAATATGGGCTATAAAAATAAAGTTGGATTGATTGATTTTTCTGTTCTAGTGAGTCATTGATTTAGAGCATTAAAACTAAAAAATGTTTGTTGCTAGCTAGGTTTGTGTGTTCATTTAAATAGATATGATGACCAATCGCACGCGAACACACTCACACACTTATTATGTTATTCAGAGTTCATCATAATGAGGATTACGTGTACTTTGATAGGTGCTCTAGCATGTGTAGAAGGGTTATCCCTTAGTCTTCCCATTTACCTTTGACCAGGCCTACTCCCACGACAACGCCTATATTCTCTGTAGTGTAGCTATCACTTTCCATATGAGGAAAACGGCGACAGGCAACCAGAGAGCTAATCCATTTGACTTTTTGAGCATGAGGAATCTCTCCTGGACTCCATGACATTTGGAAACTGATAGCTCATTAGTCACGACTTAACTGTCCTGGGGTAAATGCCAAACATCAGGACCACTTAATGTCAAATTTGAAACCCTTCAAACATTTTTTATTTTTTAACATTTTTAAAATTAAAAAAATACTGCCAAGGTCAACATCCACTAGTAACATACGTTTTTCACCGATGGGACTCACCTGCTGAGGAATTCTTACACTTGCAGGTGCTTTGGCCACTTATTACACAGGAAACGGAGTGTGGCCAGTTTGGCCTGCTGACACTATCTCTCCACACCACATCTGTCCCCTTTGTGTAATTGAATTGCAGTCCATTGGATTTCATGCTGACTTTATCCTGCTTGCTGTTGTCATTTGATAAGCAGTGTTTTCCACTGTTTCGGCTCACAGACCTTTTTATAGCTCCCACAAGTGAGAGGGTCACACCGGCCTCACCAGGCAGCACGTGTGGGCCCAAGGCCTGGCCAGAGTGACGTGGGCCCGGCTTCCTCAGGATGGACTGCAGTGAGGCCTGCAGCAACCAGAGAGGCAGAGGAACGACAAAAACATCCTCTGTTACCCCTCACGTACTCTGCCTCGTCCCTTTCCACGGTCTGGTGCTTGTTTTCAGGAAGACCAGGCTTCCTGCGTGATGGAGCAGTGGATGAGAGGAGGAAGAGGGGGATGGAGACAGGGAGGAAAAGACAGACACAGAGAAAGATGGATAGGGATGAGGTGACGGTCTTTTTGCACGTAGTGATTTGGGGGAGTTTGCTCTCTGAACAGGCACGAGCAGCTCTAGGCGAGTCTGAACAGGGAGGATTACTGCAGATCAACATAGAAAGAAAACTTTTTTTGTCTCTTGCACCTGAGAAAAGTGTTGTCCCATGTCAGCAAACTTACCAGGGAGTGGCCTGATGCTGCGATTGGGTCAAGCTGAAAATAAATCCTGCATTTTGTGAGTATAACATATCCGATTCTGGACTTTGGACCTAGATCTGGATCTTTGCACCATCACCTGGTTGAAATACAAATTTTCCCATTTCATTCTTCAGTCGACTCAACCAGCACATGACCTAGAAACCGGCAGAGGTAAGTTTTACCCAAACAGATAGAGGTAGGTTGCAGTTTACTCAAATTAAAGGGCATTTTGTATTCTGTTTGCACTGCACACATTCTTGTTTCATTTGTGTATCTATGAGACTTTGACAGACGCATCCACACATTTTGATGGGATTTTATCGTTAATTCATAATTATTTATGAGTATTTATAAACAACCATAAATATTGATGGGATCTAGAGTTGGGTCACACACGTTTCATTGTAGAAAATCGTCTGTATCCAGCAAAGTTTCATCATTCCTTCACATTGAACAGCCTCTCAATTTACCGCTGTCTTTTGTGCACATAGACTCGGCCATAAACCTTAAAATTAAACATTTGTCCTCTTCATCATTTGACAGGTTCATTCATTTCCAAAAGCAGTCCATTGTCCTCATACTTTTCTTTTCTTTTCTTCCGATTTGGTCTTCTGCACTTATGTCAAAGATGTTGGCATTTGCCTAATCCAAGTTGTCTTCTATATCAAATCATTGTCTTTTGGAACGTTGTGTTCATAATGCGAGGATGAGAAATGTTCTCAAACAGCTAGATCTTCACAAACATGTCTTTGAATGGGCCATATATGAGAACACCCTTATTGTGTCGGATGTTCCTGCATTGACCTTTAACCTTTCCTGCGTTGACAGGATAATGTACGATATGTCTAGAGCAGCGCGTGTCAGATTTCAGGCAGTCACGCTGAGTTTAGACGCTTTACAATGGCAGCCATTTTAATTCGGACAAATCATTATTGCCAGATTCGACTTAATGTCCTGCCGCATGCTGAACTAAACCTTTAAGTCCCTCTGTAATGTCTGACACGTTTGGCTTCTCAGGCCAACAGACACAAACACACACACAGACAAACAGAGGGAGAAGACAGACCCTGTTCATGCATGAAGCCAGAGGAAGATGGCTGCTCCTCCTCTCTCCAGTTACTGCTTCTTCTATTTCTATCTGCCCGGCTGTGGTGTGGACATGCCAGTGACGCTCTCAAATTCAGCCAAGACACCCTGTCCAGCACACACCTTAAGCTCCACCCACCACCTACCCATGGTCTTTGCCAAGAGTTTGTACTCACTCTTCCTTCTTGGGACCCGCGAAGCGTAAACACATGGTTGCACTCATTGTGTCAGTGCACCCATGTGTTCCTGTGTGATTGTCACTGTTCTTCCTGCTCTGCTCAGGACTGGATTTCTGCACTAAAACTATCAAGACAGAACTTGAGAAATCAGAAATTTCTCCCTCATGATACTTCAACTGTAATTTGATCACTCTGACACTTGAGCAATATGTCCCAGAGAGAAAAATATATTCACTGGGTTCATAGACTGTACATAAAGATGGACGACGTTTCCACAAGTCCATCTCGGCTGCCAATTATGATGATTCACCCTGATTTTAATGCATCAAATAACTAATTAAAACCAAACACCAGTGTGATAAACCTATTATTTATAAAATGATGTGTATTTTGACTTTTCAGTTTGATCCATGTCCAATCTGCTTACATGGAGGAGGCTGGGTTTATGACCAATACTGCAGCTAGCCACCAGGTGGCCCTCAAAACACTTTGGCTTCACTCTTGGTGAGCAGTCATGTCGTCCATGGCAGCGTTCCGATCCAGGAAGTGCAAGTCCATCTTTATGGAAAAAACATAGACGTATTAGCTACTAACTTTTGGCTCTCAATCAGTAGCTGAAAACACAGTTTCATCTACTTAACTGCTAACCAAAACAGCTTAGCATGAAGACAGTAAACAGTGGAAATCTGGGAAATAGTTAGCCTAGCTGACACACGCAGACACAAGAGAAATATGGCTAAGAAATCATCCATAAAACATCACATTTGATATTTAGCATAAATTATTTGAGGGTTTTTGAATATTGCGAATTTACGCTAATTAATTTGGCCAAAAAATTATAATGCTGCAAATGTCAGGAAAAGACATTTTCAATAATATAAGTGCTTTCACGATGCAGCTTTAAGGGGACACCAGCAACGATCTACTGCTGGTGGCGTGTTAGAGTCTGGAGGAAAGTTGATCCTCCTCATCCTGCGAGATTAACTGCACAGATGAGATGGTTGTTAAATGCACTGCGATCGAGCCGTTTCCATGCCCCAAGTTTCCTGGCCGCTCTATTTCTCATCTGTTTGCTCCGTAACTAAGGGACAAACCTGACTCAATACATTTTTGACTTAAATCTGGTTGCTGCTGTGCAACTGGATCGGGGACGGATGAATACCAGCCAGCTTAAGCTGCAAGTGAGGGATTTGTACCGAGATGCAGGAGGGGGAGGAGGGTTATGGGTTTGAGGGGTGGGAAGTCAGGGACTCCCTCTGTCCTTTCTGAGGAGGGGAGGGTGGGAGCGGGCAGCAAAGATAGTGGTGTCACACAGAAAGGCTGTGGCTGTATTTATACATTTTTGGGATGTATTTCCTTACTGGTATAGACTCTTTACAAGAAAAGAACCTGAAGGATTTGATATGAAAGAACACTCTCTTGTTTCACGTTCCTGTAGTATGAGGCAGTGTGATATACAGTACCCTGGGCAGGGTTTGATTCCCAAATAAAGATAAATGTATATAGTTCACTGCCACAGGCCACTGTCAACCTCATCACATGGAAGATTATACGCTGAAACTGATCTGCTCTTATCTGATATGTTTGTGTGTGTGTGTGAGTGTGTGTGTGTGTGTGTGTGTGTGTGTGTGTGTGTGTGTGTGTGTGTGTGTGTGTGTGTGTGTGTGTGTGTGTGTGTGTAAGTGAGAGCTCTGTCAACGAGCCCTCAATCTCAGCGCCTCCATAAACACCCTAAACCAGTCGAGGAGACCCACAGCTGTCTCAGCCCCAGCATGCACCAGTGTGTGTGAGAGCCCATGTGAGCGCGTTCGTACAGGTCAGAGGTCACAGTCACACTTGCCTACACTTTCCCCCCCTCGAGTCTATTGCCTGCAAGCACTCCTGACATTTCAAGTGAATTCCTCCTCAATTTTATGTGTCTCTCTGTGTGTGTGTGTGTGTGTGTTAACTTTACGTTACTGCTGAAATATCTCTTTTGGTTACACTGCTTAACCTCTCTGTCAGCTGCGGTTTGATACAGGTCGGGTGTGGTAAGTGATTGCACCCACTGCTCATTCTTTAAATGTCCTTTAAATACATTAAGTGACAGACAGGCACAGGCCTCTCACCACTACTTCGTCTTCCTCTTCTTCTTCTTCTATATTCAGTTTATTGGCATATGATAACCATCGTCTAGGTACGTTACTGCCACCCACTTCTCTTTTCCCTTGTCGTCAATACATGACTGATATAGTGGGAGTTTAGGGATAAAAGCCATTTCTTGCCTCTGGTGCATGCTCACAACTGTTGCAGCTGTTTTCACGGAGAAAAATTACAGATAATTGCAAGACGTTTAATGTTACTTTATTTATCACTGTTACAGTTATGCCTTTGCGTTCTAACAAGGATCACCGTGAGTGATCGTGTGTGAAATCCTCATCCGCGTTGGCCCTGCTGAGGCGAAACCCTCACTCTGCTGCCCTCCAGTGGTAAGCAGCTGCAATGACACGTTGAAGAGAAGGCTGTAACTCAAGAACATGGAGGTGGAGCTAAACAAGTCATTTGTCCCAGAGATGACAGATCCGCCCATACTCATACTTAGGTCCAGCAACCCTTAGCAACACTGTTAATAGATACTTTTTTGGGGTGCAGGCATTGATTCAGATATTTTGCTGGTTTTCACATTTAACATTTAATATATTATATGTAATGTAACTTGATAACAATTAAACGTTTTAGGTGAAATATGAAAATAAACGTATTTACACTCAAAATGTTACAACTGAAAATATGAATGAATGAATTAAACTTATAAGCTTTTAAGTGCGCATCATCTTTCTTATCGACAAGACTCCTCCTGTTTCCTTCTGGTTGCACACACACACACACACACACACACACACACACACACACACACACACACACACACACACACACACACACACACACAATTCTCTTAATATGGCAGCGCCCTTTGCAGCAGCGGTGCCAATTCCGGCAGGCACTGTTCCCAGGTCTGGACTGGGGAAGAGCAGGTGTATACTGCTGTCAACAGAGGCTCATAAATACTCAGCTACTGATCTGAGATGGATTACACAATTCTGTCATCATATTAAAGACCCTCTGTCAGCAAACACTTTTAAGACCCTGTAATCTCCCGCCAGAGAGAAAAGTCTTCCCTCCCTTTCAAAGGGACTTCACGGCGCGGCTCGCTGTTGTGTTGCTGATCTGTAACAAGTTAGTCGCTCATTTCATCACCACAGGCAGAGCTCCACTGCACCCTGGCTCGTGTCGTTGTAATTTCCAAAGCTGCAAACAAAGTCCCCCCGGCTTCTGTTACACGTTAACGATAGAGCACCTTATTTTCATTGCTGCAGAAGCCACACACCTTGACCGAATGTGTACATACCAGGGACATATTTGCAGCTCTGCATGTTGTTATTCTAGTGTCACAGTTACCCCACCCCCCCCCCCCTCGCTAAGCCACTGTCCCCTGCAGCAGCGAGACCCTGCCGTGTCCAAATAAAGGCTGTAAACAGTGCTACAAGCGTCTTGACTGGATGCTTCTTTTCCCCCATATTACCCATAGTGCTTTGCTGTGGCCCATTCCCCTGGCGTGGGACAGCGACTTTGGAGACGGGATCCTCACACATGCTTCTCTCCAAGCATTGAGCATGGTGTATCCGACATGCTCAGAATAAGCCCAATGAGCTCCAATTACCCCCCTCTCACAGATTGTTAGGTGTCACTTGCCGTCTGCCGGCTGGATACGATGATTCTGCTCCCACAGTGTAAAAGGATAGTTGCACAGTTCTTTTGGCATATACCGTGCACGTTACCGGTCAATCGGAGCAGGGAGACACAGCAGGCCGCCGACCAATTAATTTGAAGTGTCGCCTCAGCGCTACGGCTTGTTCTCACCTTCTATAGCACAACAGACACATTCTTGTTACTGGTTCACCTGCTGGGGCCCGAGGTCAGGTTTCCCAGTAGGCCGCAGGGAATTACGGAGCCGAGCCATATCTCTGTTGCCATGAAGAGAAAGTGGAGGTCGCTTTCAGCATGCCTTTGGCTAAAGACGCACAGCAGATGAGAGAAGAAAATACAGCCCGTGCTTTACCTTGCTTTACTAAACTGTATCAGATAATAAAACACAACTTATAGTCTTTCTCAGTTTCTTCCCAGTCAGGCTGAGGAAACCTATGATGTATGTGAAACCTAAGATGTATCCCTCATACATTTGACATTCAGATACACAAGTTGTGAAGCTATCAGATTATGAGAATCTCAGCCGGGGACGCATCAATCATGACTCCAATGTGAAAATAGAATGGGAAATAGGCCGGAACGGCGCACATTTTGTTCCAGCTGAAGGCTTTCAGTTCGGCGGCTGTATCACATCCTTGTGTGTTCTGCCCCGTCCAGTGAAAAAACAGTTGACTATGCAAAAACACTGTACTACAAGCAGTCAGGAGTCAGGGTGCCCTCGCTGACCCAATATGGGTCGATAGGTACAGGTTGCCGGGCGACACGATCCAGCAGAGGACGACTGAGTGGGAATGAAGAGAGGGGGAGGGAGGAAGTTGAGAAAAAGCTAAATGAAGACAGGATTTCTGGATTTAAACACCGTCTGTCCATCTCTGTGTCTCTTTTCTTACATCTCTATCCTCTCCACTTCACCTCCTTTCTTTCCTATCCACTCTCAGTGGATGCAGAGATGGACTGAATGGTGACGCTGTCGCCTCCTGGGAACAACATCATGATGCTGCCCGGGTGTGTAAAGCAGAACTCCAGCATCAGTGATTTTGTTGCCAGGGGGAGGACTGTATCAGCAGGAATTCCCATAATACTGGTGAGAAGTTAGGTCATAAAAACGACTGCGGTAATGATGATGAATAAATGGTTATGACAAAGCCCTATGAGACGAATTGTGATTTGTGAATATGGGCTATACAAATAAAATTTGATTGATTGATTGATTGACAGTACAACAGACAGCAGCAGCAGAAATGGACGAACATGCACAGCAGCAGTAGGACAGTAATAGTAGTGGATATGTTTTTAGAAGTAGTAGTGTTGTATATTCATTTCCATCCATAAAAGTTATAATAACATCAGTGGTTCTCTGATGTTTCTTAGCCAAATTTAAAAAGACTTATTACCAGATAAGTTGTTTCTTTTTCACAGAACAAGCCGAAGAGCACTGCTGCAGTGCTGCCACAACCTGCTATTCTGCTTGCAGCCTCTAGAGAGAGCTAATGTTCACCTTTGCAAGTGGTGAGATCATGAGCAAAAAAATACTGTACATTTGAAGGGCTTCCTAGCATTTAACCCACAAATAATTAAACATATACACAAGTAAAAAAAAAGTGTCTTCAGTTTGGACACTAGTCAGATCAAGTTAATTCAGAAAAACTCCGGCAGTTGACAAATACTCGTGGTAGACGGAATGTGAAACATAAAATATAGTATAGTAAAATACAATACAATTAAATAAATTTCCCTTGTGTTCTCTAATAGCTTTTTGGTGTCCTCAGGTCCTCACTTCGACCGAAGGGCAACAATCAATGGATAAAAGGTAGATATTCCAAAACCGGGTCGAGTACTGCGAACGTACAATCACCTTTATTACAACTTGACCTCGACCAGGGAACATGGAGAGGTGAGAGATGCTGTCTCTCTTCCAGGTACCATCAGTTCAGGGGTATTCAGCTGCAACATGAATCTTCACCACCAGATGTCACTAAATTCTACACACTGAACCCTTTAAAAAGGTGGTCTGGTTTCGTGATAAACTATTCATTTAAACCACATCAAACCGAGCTACTGTATGTTGACATTAGGTTTAAACGGCAAAGTCATGCAATCATTTGTCAATTTTCCTGGTATTTGTTTAACATATTCTCTCTATATTTGGTTAAAATTATCAAGATTATTGAGCAGTAACAGTTACCTATGTGTGACAGTGGTTTCCACATTGTAGCTGTTACTCTGTGTCAGAAGGACGGCTGTGTTCCATTAGAGCAGATAAGTTATTGATCTGCGTCTCTCACTCTGCTGCTGCACGTGTGCTCTCTCTGTCCTTTCTGCGTCCTCACATCTCTCCCTTTTATCCTCACCCTCCTTCACTCCTCTTTCATCTCTCCTTACCTCCATGTATACACTCCCCTTATTTCATTTCGTCCTGCATTATTTCCCTCCCTGCCCTTCAGATCCCCCCCCCCCCCACCTCCTTCTGTCTTTTTCTATGCATCCCTCTCTCCTCTCTTTACGTCCATATAGGTTCAGCTCCAGTCTCCCGGTGCCCTTGCTTTCTGTCGTGCGGTTCAAAGCCACGGGGGGGAATGAGTGGGGCTCACAGAGTGCAAGGTAGGAGGAGAAATGTGCCGGTGTCATGCATGCATGGTGCAGATGCCGGGCGATTAAGCGTGTTGCAACACATTTTGCAGCATTATGATGCAGCACGATTTCGAAGCAACGCATACGGGTTTTTGACCACGTTCTTCTCTTTGTTGCTACAGAGTTCGAACACTCCGGGGGTGGAGTCGTTCTGGTGGTTTCACTGGATGGTGTGAACTGGCTTCACAGAAAGAGATGCAGTGACAGAGGAAGGACAAAACGGTATAATTTTGATTTTGGGTTAATGTGATTGTGTGACCTTGTGGACACGCTGAAGGTTTGTTGTGTTTGTGTCACTCCTTCTGAATGTGTGTCTGTCCCCTGAGCCCCTCCACCTGTTACAAAGTTAGGTGTTAATTTACCTGAAATAGGGCAGATTACAGGCTTTGTGGCCTACTGCATGTGTGTGTGTGTGTTTACATGAGTGTGTGAAACCGTACAGTGGTGTGTGTGTGTGTGTGTGTGTGTGTCCTCTTACATCCTTTACGTCACTGCTGCTGTGAGTCAGCCCCTCTCGTCCTTTCCTGAGTCACAGTTGCTTGGTTACTGCAGAGCGGTGAAAGTTTCCTATTGCGTCTTTGTCTCCACAGATGGATGAGCCCCGATATTTATTCAAGCTCAGGAGTGAGAGGCCAAATAATGTATGTGTTTGTGTGCAAGCGTGCGTTTGTGTGTGTGTGTGTGAGTGTCCTGTTTTGTCGGCAAATCAGTTTCAGTACATCCTGTTGTTAACAGAATGTGAAGGGCTGTCTGTGCACTGCCGCTGACCTATGAAAATATCTGGTGGGTTAAAGGGAGACTTGGAAATGGAATTATGTTCCCATGTGAGAGGAAATCATCTTTGCACAATGCCTACATATCCTATTAGGTCAACGTGCCCCAACTGTGTGTTTAATTAATTGTGTTGAAAGGGTCGCTCCATGTTACAGACACCATAACCCAAAGGTCGCAGGTGCAGTCTCTGTTCCAGACAACACACCGTTATCAACCAAGTTCCCATGGGCCGAGCATTTTACTCTCATATCAAGCATCTAGCTACCATGGGTATAATATTTAGCAAAGCTTGTATTGGCTAAATATAAACTGCGTCTCAATTCAGAAGCTGTATCCTTCTGACGACCCGGTCAACGCAGCTGACCGTGGCTGTATCCTCCAAAATGAGACCGTTACCAGCTTGTCCTGCCTGGTTGACTAAAAACATTGAAAATATGTTATAAGATTGGTATATTCAACTGAACAATTGACTAATTGTCTAGTTGTATTGGTATATTCCACTTACATGGCAACTAGAATAGAGCAGGTAGTATTTGGAAGTGCTCTTTTAAAACTGGGAACTCACACCATGATAACTGAAAATATTACTTACTGTATGTGGTGGCCATGATCACAAGGCTTACCAGGCTAAATATTAGCCCTCTAGCTAACTTTGAAAGAGTACACTGCCAGATTATGGGCTCAATATAAGTATGGACGACATGACAGCTCCCCAAAAGTGAAGCCAAAGCATCTTCATTGCCCCAGGTGGCTGCAGCATAGGCCGTAAACCCCCATCATCCTCCATGTTAGTGGATGGGACAAGAAGCAAATAAATACAATTCAAGTTAAATTTTTCTCAAGGATGAATTCTGTCTCCTTTAGGTAGTTCTTTTATTTCATGCTAATAACAGGGCGAGACGACATGATTGTATCGGTGTTAGCTTGATACCGCGACTCCATCCCATAAACGCTACTGAACAGAGAAGGCAGGTGTCATTGCCCCAAGATGGCAGCGTTCGTGCTTGGGATATTTTGGCTTCATTTCTGGATAGTGGAAGAAATTGGAGACACGTCGTCCATCTTTTTATTTCGTTTATATTATATTATTATGGCTAACTTGGTAACAAAAAAAGGACCAGAGTAGAAATATCTGAAACGGTTTGATTTCCTTCACCTGTTCATCACAAGATGATGAACTGAACCGAATTATATACATCTGATTGTGAATCTCTCACCCAGGAATGAAGACCTCCAGTTCTGGACATCTTCAGGTCAGATGACGCTGGATGATGAGAAGCGGCAGCTGACCACGTGTATCCCCGACCAACCAGCTCTTAACTTGTGGAGGAACATTGAACGCAGATCAAGCCCATGGTCATCATCCTTCCCTCTCTCTCCTCAGCGCTGTTGTCTTCTAGAGGCGCCTCTCCAGCACTCAGCATTAACTTCTTCTGTCTCAGAGTGTCCAAAGGATACTTCATGGAAAACACTTTTCTTAAATATGTGGGACATTTTCACTTTGATCACAAGGAATGTAAATTTAACAAGCCAGCATCATGTTCTTACAATGAATCACCCAAATAGGTTGATCATCTTCTGCGATGAGGATATACCCGTGCAGCTTTATAAGGGCATAAGCAGCACTCAAGATTGCAGGACAATTACAGGAGCTACTGGTTGTAGTGATAACAACAATGTGTCAAGTTATTTAAAAAATGCCTATTTGCCCTCTGATCTCAACAATAACTCTGAGGAGGATCCCAGTGAAGTCTTTCATGGGGATAATCTTAATATAAGTACCCGTAAAAGTCTTTTAAAATCCTATCAAAACTACAATTGTCCAGGAGAGTCATCCAAAAGGGACAGGAAACTGAGGAGGAGTGTGTCCTTCGATGATGACGTCACGGTCTTACTGTTTGATCAGGTACCGATCTCCTGTTGTCATGACTACTGTGGCTTGGATGGGTTTGAGCTTTATTGTAACTCATGCAGCTAATTTTCTTCGTCAACTTTATCATTGATTTTGTAATGAATATTTCTTGTTTTAGAGAATGACTTTCAAACAGCTTTTAGAGGTCAGTGTTAGTTATTACCCACTGTTGTTCTTCTCAGGAGGGTCCCACCATGAAGCTGCGCCCTGAGCCCTCCACATCTCTGCCAAACACCGCTTCCTTCAACCTGCCAGATGTCCCATTAGACGACTGTGGTACAAACCAGTTGTTTGACATGTTTGTTTCCCTTAACTGATCAATGATGCACCATCAACATTCCTGTAGACTCTTTATTTTCATGGGGAAATATTTTCCTTTTTATTCTACCAAATGAATTACACTTTTGAAGTTACTTAACAGATTCATATTTTATGAAAAAAACTATTTAAAGAATTGTTATAGGTTAAACCACATACAGGTAATGATAATCAACTGAAATAAAATAACTCTGACAGAATAGAGGCAATTTTTCTGCAATACAACAAAATTGACCTGGATATTTGACTGATCTGGGTGTGTTCCTTTAACGTCTCTGTTTGACTTCACTGTTTGAAAATCCTGCTAAAACCCAAATGCCGTGGGCTGTTGGCGGTTCATTGTCACTAATTGCGTGTTTGGTTTGTTTTGCCTGCAGGCCTGGAGTGGGAAGACGACTTCTCAGCTCTGGAGTGGAGCTGGCACCTCCAGCGCATCAGTCGCTCTCTGCACTCCACCCTTTCCCCGTCAACACCGAGCTGGACTGCTGCGTCCAGGCCGCAGCGTTACCTGCCGTCTCAAACCTGCCTCTTCCTCACCCATGTCGCTGAGTCAGACCTCGAGCTGTGAGATAAACAGCCGGTGACACAGACACAGACACACACACATACACGCACACACACTGAGCTACAGGTGTTCATGTCTATGACACAGTGGCAGTCAAACACCTTTCTATCAAGCTGCTGCCTTCAGCCAAAGGCCACCTCACTGTCACCATGGCCCATGTGACATCCACGCTTGTTTTTCTTTCAGACGGCCAGCCTTGGTCTAATGGAAAAACTGACTAATCGTCCAGATCTACGTCCTCTTCACCTCTTCCGACTCATCTACCCCCACCTCCCTCCTCTTTTACGATGAGTCAGGGATTGTAATGGCTTTTTCCCTTTTTTTTCTCTTTCATTCTCTCTCTCTCGGCCCCAAATGGATTCAAAGCACCTGCTGTTCATGACATCACAGCGCTGCAGGACTGTGTGACAGTGCATTCAGCTTGAACAGTTGACACAACCACTGGCTTGATGATGTGAAAAAAACAGCGGGTTGCATAACAGCGCTGGTACCTTTCCAGCTGCAGGCCTCTTTGGGAGCTGCTTTTTATGCCAGGTTGCGTCCTTGGACCTGAGCGATGAAACAGAGATATATATAATGTCACTTCCAACTTTTAATAAGTCATAGTTTTAACGTGTCTGAAACCGAATTCTACGTTTAAATGGGTTGGATTCAAGAAAGTCCCGGTTTATCTTGTTGGGATGTTGTTTCTACAGTTTGTTTTGCTCAAACAGAACATGCTTGTGGAGGCCCTGTTTGCCTGCCTCATTACTGAAGTGTATTCAGCCCCGAATGTATCAGAGGCTGTGGCTGAATAAACAGTGTGAGCCTTAGGGGCCAAAGGAGGCAGAAACTGAACAAACTCAAAGTAAAAGATAATGTTTCCACAGAGTGCCGGCATCAGCGAGGTTCGGTTGATTAGATACAGTGTACCTGATGAGCAGAGGAAAGCTGGCAGGACCAGTCTTCACAAACAAACACACACAAACACACACACACACACATACACACAGACACACACTCACACTCACAAAGCTCAAGGACACATACGCTAAAAGTGTTTGTTTTCTCAGAGCTGGGAGAAACACACATGTAAAGAGTGTTATTGTTGTTAAAACTACATTATATTTTAACATCACTTTTAATGTAAAAGCCAAATGACTCTGGTGTTCTTCATGTGACTACATTCAATAAAAGATTTTAACTTTGGGTGACAATTAAGTTTGATTTTATTATTGCCTAAGACTTTTCTGATGTAGCCTATCTTTTTATTCTAGCAGGTTTTGCAAAGCTGCAAATGCCTATAGATGACTCAAAATGCTAAGAGCTAAAAACACTGCTATTCTATGCTATGCAATGCTATGCTATGCTAGGCCACAAACCTATGGTACCTGTAGTTTTGTAAAAACAGCCCAAACAGCAAGTGGCAACACACCCAGTTTCCCTTTCAGGATGCTATCAGACCAAATGAGTGTGGGTCTCTGCTGAAGTTTAATATTTTATGAACAAGCATAAAAGTTGGGGGTTCATTTTGTTGGTCAAAATGTGAACTGTGCAGGATTTTTAACTTCACCATTCGAGCCTTGTTACACGGTTATCCTCTATGGTGATATAGTCCTATAGCACATCCCATTAATGCTAATCAATGTTTACACTAAGTTCATATGACCATGTCTGTGCAACACCCTTCATTATAAAACACCAGTTTGGCTTCAAGGCATTTAAATTACTCAGCTATTTTATCTCCTGGGAAATTCAAGAGACGCCCTGTCTATCATACCCTGCAGGAAACCAGGGTCAACATGAATTGGAATCAGTGGGGAGGTTAAATATGACCTTGTGTACTCAATGACACCTTTAAAGTTTGGGACACGCCTACAGGACAAACGGTCCAGCAGGGAACCAGAGCTCTGTGACATTTCCAGGTCCAACCAAACAAATAAACAAAGAGATCATCTGTAGTGGTGCAGTTAACTGGGTACAGGGTATTCATGCTGAGCTGAAACCATCCCTGTGGGTCTTTCTTTATAACGGCGATTAAAGTCGGCCTTAAACATCTGATGAAACAAAGGACTAATCTGAATGTCCAGGCAGACAAAAGCTGTCAAAAGGGAAATGACCAGCAAACTGTTGGGATCTGATACTTAGAGCAAGACATTGTCTGCATACAGAGAGTTATGCCTAACAGCCTCGGCGGAGATTTCACTGCAAGAGCAAAAAGGGCAAGGCTGAGAGGAAACCTTGGCATGAGGAGTTTAACCATAATATTAACGTAAATGTCTTTTCTACTTAATATAAAAGACGAACAAACATCGGTACAAACTGCTCCATAGAGAGTTAAGAAAGCTTGAAGAAACTGTGCTATGGAAAATACATCCTGAAGATGATGTATTTAAGTTAATTTTGACACCACCCTCTCTCTGGACCCCCCTGTAATAATCCCAACTGCCAACAGTTGTTTTCAGGGCCCCAGGTCAAACAGACTAAGTGGGAGGGCAAGAGGTGTGAGGGTAATTAATTAAAAAAGGTCAACTATACCCCTCATTCTTAGTTAAGTGTATTTATTAGGTTTGGCATTAGTGTGATGGCAATCCAGCCGTTTATATCAATAACATTACTATTATGACATTATCTTCTCTCATTACAGAAGCGAAGTGTGTTTTTTTTCCGTGGTAATAAAGCAAAAAAATTGACAAAGTTGAAAATGAGACCTGGCTCTGCCTCTGTACATTCAGGTGCGGCCTGGAGGACTGTATTCAAATGCAGCAAAGCCGGAGAAGGTGATAAGCCACAATGGAAATTACGTTAACGGCTTGGAATTAAAGGAGTGGACGAGAAACTGCAGTGCTTATGTCCTTTACCTAATCTTCCAACTATCTCATCTGTATTTCAGGCGGTAAAACATCACATTTACTCTGTTGTACTGTGGGAGAACAGTCTAGTGCTCATGATTAAAATAAGCAACGGAAATTTAATTTGGACATGGATAGACAGTAATTTTTTTATCATAGTGCAAAAGGGGCCAATGTCACTTTCTTTTTAATGTATAGTGACATTAAAGTGATGCATCACTAGAGGATCCTCTTTAAAGTCATCCAAAACTTACAACTTCATTTAAGGATTTGTAAATTAATGTAGCTTTGAATTGAAACTGAAAACACTGTGGACTAACACGGTGGTATTAAAACTGCCAAAACTATGCTATGGTCTTTCTTTTTATACAGAAATAATATTTGGGGGAGTAAACCCAAAATAATCACGTTTTATGCTGGTTGGCTGCACAAATATCAGCGGCCATTAGTATTGTAAAGTAACTAATAATATACAGTATACTGTCATTTTTTCGACCTTATATTTAAAACATAAGACATTTGATTAAATATAATGATGGATGAAACTTCACAAGTATCCAGAGCATTTAAAATGAGCTCTACTACTAACTACTGCAACATTTAAGTACTATAGTATATGGCTATACTACACTACTATACAATATTCTACTATACTAGCAATAATAATGACTTAAGAATATCAGACTAGATCCATTGTGTACAATGAGTATTTTTTACTTTGAATACTTTGAGTACACTGTATGGCTTATGGCCTACTTCTATACTCTTCAGTACAATTTGAAATACAAGACTCATACTTGTAATAGTGTTTTTGTAAGTGTAAATTGGCTAAGTAAATGATTTGGATACCTGTTCCACCACTTACTACATTGGTCTATTTGCATTTTTATAGATCGAACTTCAAAAGTATCCAGATCAGTTAAAATTTGAAGAAATGGTCACCAGTGCTGAGTAGATACTGAGTGAATTTAATTTTTTGGGTGAACTATCCCTTTAAATGGGCCCACCTTGTGTGGCTTAATCTACTAGTAAAACATTTGAATGCAATATATTTTGTTGCACAAGTTTACAGAGTACTTCTGCTACTTTCACTTTGTCCTGGTTGATGATGTGCAGTACTACAGCTACTGCGGTTAAGACAGATCTCATCAGGACTCGGTGCAGTTTCCTCTGATGCTGTGTCGGTGCCCAGCAGGGGGAGGGGGAGGAGGCTGCTGGAACATCTGGGCATCAAGCTGGGGGCAGCACCGCCTCCTCTGATTGGCCGAGCAGCGCGACGTGTACCTCAGTCAGCGACAGGTGGATCACATGTGACGATGACCTGCGGGAGTGCGCGGCTCGGGCACGCGCCTCTGCTCTCCCTCTGCCTGTATGGAGTGTGAGTGGTGACGCTCTGATCACTGAGGAGGAGGAAAGTTAGTGCAACTTCCAAGGTAAGACTTTTATTTTTTTACCACATATTCAGTCATGGTGGTTCATTCACTTTCTTTGTTTCTCTTCCACTGGAGCCTGTTTATCTCACTGCAGTTATTAAAAAAACCGTTGGGGTGATACCATGTGTGTTAGGGAGATAAAGAGTGAGGAGGAAAAACTCTCTCAGTGGGGATGTGGAGGGTTGTTTTCATCATGTGCACTCCTCTGTGTAAAAGTGCTTTCCATTTCAATATCTGTATATTTAAAAGTATATAGTTTGAAGTAAGGAAGGGTGATATGCAAACATTTAATTGAGATCAAAATGTTAATATGAGTCGATTAATCTTTATCTATAAAAAACGGTTTTCTCTCAGTTTACAAAAGCAGACACAGTCATCATAGTCTTAATGAAATGGCTAATGTCAAATGTAAAAATAAAAGCTATTAGTTACATCTCATCTTCGAGATCTGTGAGACCTTTGTGTTCTTAAAGGTCCTCATGTGTCCACTGATTATGTTTTAAAGTGAATTCCGTTTTTCAGACGTAGACGTACATTCTTTCCCAAGACAAAATTAAAAAAAAAGATTAAGGAGGTGTGTATTTCCTGTAAGTTTAAAGACAGACTTTTGTTGTTTTAAACTCATCTTTATGGACAGAGAATGAAAAACACTTGAGGTAGATGAATCACATGTTATTCCTCCTCATTGTACTGACACAATGAATAATTAATACATCAACATGAATTGGACTTTGCTTATATTGCTATTGATAACATATATATTCCGATAATTAACGATATAGTTTTTTCGCCAATTCCCTGTGAATCCAGAGCCACGGCACATTTAATGTAATAACCTCTGACATCAGGACGTTTATTTAGTCGTGTATTGGCTCCAGTATTTCACGTCAAACCATTCACTCGTTCAAGTGAAGTTCAAGAGCAGCCGAGGTGAATTGGCCCGACTGCTGCTGCTGCTGAGCGTGCATGGCTGCTCTCTGTGTTTTTGTGACCTTGAAATGGACATTATCTCAGGACCGTGGGGATAAGAGAGGCGTAGATTAACAGGCCAACATCATGGAGTTTTCACACTGCAAGAGGCCGATTAGATACAACAGGATGCAAGGCTGTGTGAGTTGGAGAGAGGCCTGTGGAGTAAATGGGGGTTACAGGCCAACTGAGGTTAAACTCTGTGCAAATAGTTCTAAATTTAAACACGTTTTTCTTCCAGGCCTGTTGAAGCAGTGAGATCTGTCTGAGAGAAGAAGGAGGAGAGGAGAGAAGGAGGAAGCAGGATGAAGTCCAAAAGGAAGGCCGTCAAAACATCCATTCAGACCTGGTCTGACCCGGAGCCAGAGCTAGAGCCGGACACGGAACCAGAACCCGGCTCCAGCGAGCAGGAGGGCTCAGAGGCGTCGGTGCGGATCGGCGGCTCCTGGAGGGGCTCGCTGAGGAGCGGGGGCAGGAACCGCCAGGGAGGAGCGGGCGGAGGGAGGCGGAGGAGGCAGCGCTCCTCCAGCACCAAAGAGCGCAGCCTCCGCCGCCTGGAGAGCAACGAGCGGGAGCGCCAGCGCATGCACAAACTCAACAACGCCTTCCAAGCGCTGCAGGAGGCCATCCCGCACGTCAAGACCGACAAGAAGCTGTCCAAGATCGAGACCCTCACCCTGGCCAAGAATTACATCAAAGCTCTGACCACCGTCGTCGTGGACATGTCAGGGGCCTGCCTGCCCACTGGGGGGGTCCCATCAGAGGCCAGTGCCGCCAAGCTGCTCCAGTGCTACCAGCAGCACCTGGAGGACGACGGGGAGGACGACCTCACCCAGTACCTCACCCACATGCACAGCTTCGGCCAGCGCAGCTAACAGTGACTGCGAGGTGGGTCAGAGGCCAGGGGGGGTGTGGGGGGGCATCGGTCCTGCTGCTCTGAGATCTGCTCAAAACGATGCAGGAACAGGAGCTGTTCAACTCACAGACACGTGAAAGCAGACTCCTAACATGGAGACTCTTGAGGACCACTCGCCTGGCAGACACAGAGTGGGACAAGATGGACCTTACAGACTTCTTATCGTACTCAGAGAGGAAGGACTTTCCTTTCACCATTCTGTCTTTTCTTTTTCTTCTATGGTTTGCGCTGAGGCAGGGAGCTGTTCTCTTTTTGTGTTATCTTGTGATCTTCTTGTGTTTTTTCGGTTGTGAAAGCTGCCGAGCGTAGCCTCAGGTCATAACTGTCACATCCAGGCAGAGGAGAAATGCAAGCAGCAGCCCCCAAATATTGAAATACTGAAGCGAGAAAAAGTGTTTGTTCATTCGCTCCCGTTGACGGCCTCCCACAAATGTGAGAACTCGATGTACTCGTCTTGCGGGTTGTACAGTGGCTGTGAGGCAGACGTGATGTTTTCAGTGTATATTATTTGACTTTTTGTGCCTTGAGGCAGGACTTTGTGGTGAAAAAAGCGCAGGAGAGGAGAAGATACTTGACGAGTTCAATAAACACATTTATTTATTGACAAGAACTGTTATTTTGAACCATGCACAACACCCGAGAAATGTAGCCCATGATGTCAAGCACGGACGTGTTGCTCACTAGAGTAACTGATTTTCTCAGTTAATTCAATATTAACATTTAGCTGCATCATATTAAGACATCCACTTACGACTTGGGTGAACATAGGAAGCGATTCATCAGTGTGTGTGGTTTATGAATATTTCTTTATGGAAAACTATTGAAAATGAATTGCTCTGACAACTGTACAAACACTACTCCAGCTTTAGATACTACCATTGCAACACCGACTATATACTCACTGTGAAACACTAATATCTTACAGATTTATAACAAAAATATAGTGTTTTCTGACGATTGTTTTTCTCACTGCTCAGTCATTTGACTACAAAAGTAAACGACATGAAAGTGGAAACTCCTGAGAAAGAGGAAGGTTCAGTTTTAGCAGGTCAACCACAAGACTTATACAACCAATCAACATGTTTTCCCGTATTTACAACGCTAAACATTGCACTTACTCCATGACAGCATCAAAATAGTCACATCATCTTTTTTTTTTATGTTTTAGCAAATAACCTTAAAATTTTGATCAGAACTAGAATGGCACTCGTACCTCGGCCGAAGCCCATCAGTCCCCCTTGAAATTCAATCTAGCGGCACACTTAGATATCATTCCCCCAAATGTGCCTGATTCCCCCCCCCCACCCCCATCAAGATCATTATTTTTTGAGAAATACACAGAAATTATGAAAAAAAGCTCACAATGTTACAGAAAGTGAAAACAAAAAAATCATGAGTCTGTTTTCTTAACAGAATCTGCTCCAAAACATCTTTCTCGACTCATATCCCACCTGTCTATCAAGTTTCAAGAAAATGGGTTCAGTAGGTTTTGTAATGCTAATGGACAAACGGATCACTAGTAAAGTGTACAAGCCAATCAGCGACCACCACAGGTAAATTAATCTACTACAGAGCTTGTCACAGCTGCTACATACAGGCTCCAGAAAGGACTCCAACTGAAAACAAAACTTTCAAGTTGAAAGTCTAAATATTTTTTCAATCACATGTTAGATTATAAGTTATTAGACTCTATCTTTTACTATTAAAAGAGACTAATAAACTGCTTTTAGTGGTGTCTCCGATTGTCTCACTGAGTCATGGTGGTTTCCTCTGGCCCAACAAGCAGGACTGTAGCATGCAGTTACCCTAAATGTAGACTACACAAAGTCCCTTCAGAAACCTGTGGGTGACACACACACACGCACACACACTGGAATGAAGTGTTGCAGCGGTGTGTGTGTGACAATAGAAGCAGCCTGGATCACACATTGCCTGTTTCATCCAGTGATCACAGAGGAATCTGATTTACACTGTTTCACCTTGTGTTATTGACCTGTTGCCTGCAGACTAGGATGAAACATGTTTGGTTTTTTTTACATTGTACACAATACCAGCCCTCGAGCTATCAGTTCAATACCAACTGTAATTACTGCACACTAATGTTTACATTTACATTTCTATATGACCTTATACAATATATTCTAAAAAGCCTCACCCTCCCAGAGACCCCTCAAACATCTCATTATGATGAATAAATAAGAAAATAAACGTGTTAAGACCATTGAGTTCAGCGTCAGAGAGCAAAAAACAAGCAGTGGCCCAAAGAAATTACACAGAAATGTACAGAGGACATGAACGCTTTTTACAATGATTATTCAGGACTGAAGGACGTCTGCAGAGGGAATCGTTTCTGCATCCACGTTATCAGAGGTCATTGAATATGCCAAGAATCAAAACTTTCTGTTTTACTGACACATGTGACGTGAAGACCGAAGGCTGTTCTGTGGAGGTTGAACCGTCACTGCTGCTACCTCAGCGTTACATGTAGAAGTGGGTTTGAACAGAAATTCACGACACAGGGGACAGGGTTTAGGACGTCTACATACAGTTTTGTGTGCGCCCGTGAGTTTATGTGTGTATCTCGCATCCATGAGGATTGCCGTTGACCTCCAGGCTCCCGACCAGGGGGGGGCTCTGAGGGGCGGGGGAGGACTCGCTTGTTAGAGAGGGAAGACAGCCGCGTGACTCTTCCAGGGAGTTTCCTCTCACCGTGATGTGATCCCATCCACCCTTAAAGAAGGACAGAGAGGGAGATAACAGCCTCGGAATTTATCCTTTTTTGCAAATAAACAAACAATAACACTTAGGGTCATGTAAGGTAGAGTCCTTACCACAGTAAAACACACCATTTTATGTTTTTATTGAAAAGATGGGGGTTAGGGTTCAATAAATGTGGTAGGTATAGAATATCTGATTGCAAATTGAAGTTACAAATGTAATTCAGAGAGTGGCCACACAGACAGAGAGTTGATAAATGTCCCATAGAGTTTAGTTTTCTAGATGACTTACCCCAATGCCGTAGTCCCACGACTGTCCTTTAGGGTCCATGGGTTGCACCTCGAGTCGATGGCACACTGTCCCACAGCTCAGGCCGTGGCTGCCCTGCACCTTGTCCGCTATGATCCACACCTTCACCCACACAACAACAAACCATCAGAGATCACCCACCAAACAACATACAAGATTGATTCTTAATCATCAGTCATCTTAACTGGGTAACTATCAAATTCTAACCACAAAAGCCAGTAAACTTGATGGATCATCCTTAAGGCCAATTTATGCTTGAGCGTATTTTGTAAAACGGATAGATAAGACCGCCATATCCGTCGTGAAACGCCCTCTCCGAGTGCTTCGGACAGCTTTTCGTACAGGTCTGATTTTTCTAACTTCTCCGTGTTGTGACGGAGAGCCCGCGGACATCTCTTGGCTGTGATTGGTCCGCGAACGACATCATTTCCGTATGTCGTCATTTCCGTACGACGTCATTTCTGTTCGACGTCATTTCCGGACCTGTAACTTCCTGATTCACAATAAATACATACACAACTACGATTCTACGATTAATGTGACGTGTGTGTTAAGCCAGGGGAGTTGTCCGGCTGACGGTGGCTCGTTAGAGCACTGAGGGCATGTGTGCACGGTCACAGACGGTTAGAACGAGCTTTCAAAACGGCGCTAGCAGGCTAGGCTAGCGGGCTAGGCTAGCCACCATGCTAACTGCGGTGGTAACAGTGCAAGAACCCGCCGTCACGACTTTAATTCCACTTCTATCATGACACTGTTTCTATAATACCGTCAGGTTAGAAGCAAACACTGGATAGTAGTTAGTGTCGGGAGTCCCTGCTGACTGTGTGTGGAAGCTGGGGGGAGCTAGCTGGGAGGGGAGCTAGCTAGCTACATGTAGCCTCAAGCAGATTCAAGCTGTGGAATCAGCAACACAGTTCGGAAACAAGACCGGGGAACCGCTGCGCTAAGAAACGATAACATCAGCATCTTGACCCGCTGGGTGTCACTTTATTTAGTTCTGTTAGTTGCCATGGTTCAGTGTGTGGGAGGCAGGCTAACATGTAAACAGAGACACGTGGACTTCTTCTTCCCAAATGGGGTAGGCTTCTCTGAGCTCGTCTTCCGTTGCGCCACCTATGGGTTTGGCGATGAATTTTTTCCGACGTAGAGTGTCGGAGAAGTAAAAAGCAAAAAGACTCTTTGCCCCCCGCTGAGACCTCTCCGAGAAACGGACACGTAGTAGTATATAAGAGCCTTTACTCTGTCCACAACAACCTCATGTTTACCAACACACCTCACACTCCTGGGCTCTAGATCTATCCATACAACGTGCATGATTATTTGCATGTATAGTGGGGAAGAGAGATCCGATCACAAGTGGTCATAGGCGACACTTTCAGAACGCATTGTAATGTCAGGCGTCAACATATCACTTCAGCCTGTTCACTTGTGATTGGATCTTTCAGGTCAGAACAGGACCTAAGACACTGAGCAGCTGTATTAATATGACGGCTGTCACATCAACATCTATCAGTTAATTCAGTGTCGACAGTAAAGGGCATCAACAGTCAGGGAAGTTTCATGGTGAAGTAAAGAAAATGTCCGGGTGCCCACCTGGTCCAGAGGCCCAACGGAGACTTTGCGTACATTATTAGAGATGTGATCCCAGGAGGAGCCCTGAGGGTAGCTGGGAGTCACACCCTGCCTGTACCACAAGTTACCTGGATGGGAAATAGCCACATTGGACATGATCAGTTACAGTCTACAAAAAAAAAAGAAGCCTCGTATAAACAAGATTTTTGTGTAACTCACTGTTTTCATCTACAGCGTGGACTGATGTCCTCCCTACAGAGACCTGCTTCAGCTTCTGTTTGGCTGGGGAGGGGATGTGGAACCAAGAGTCTCCTGCAGAGGGAGACACAACGCACACAAATAAAAACACGTCTGTTTGCCGCATCGGAGGCTGACAAGTTCTGACTGATTCTGCGTTGACAAGAACATGAATGACATCTTCTCCTCTTCCAGGCAGAATATAAAACAGTTCATCCCACTGACCTGCAGGACTCTGAGGAGACACTGATCCTCTATAAAAAGCTGAACCGTCCTTTGCAATGGCCCAGACTTGGCTGACAGCACCGATGGTAATGGACTTGAAAGGCTGGTCAGTTCCCACGTGGAGCCACGAGGATCCCTGAGAGATCAAGAACAAGATGTTAGAACAATTACTGCTCACACACTTGTTACATTATTTCTGTTGCTTTATTCATGTGACTCACAGCAGGCGTCAGTGCAGTGACTCCCAGTCGGCAAAGCACGTCTCCCTTGTTGCTGATGGCCCACAGGGGAACCACGTCCACGCTGCTCTGAGTGGCACACGGCAGAATGGTCACGTCACTCAGTGGGATGGGGGGGATTTCTTGCCAGGGTCCAGTAGTGGTCAATTTACACTTCCTGTGTAGGAGGAAAAAAAACATCATATGTTTCTAATATTTAATGATCTATAACAAAAAACATCTGTGATAACAATGTTACATTAACACTAGTAATACCTATGGTTATTTATTGCCTAATGATTAATCACAAAAAAACTTTAACCACACTGACTTTATCGACCTGCAACAAATGTCAGGGGCTAGATAGATAGATTACTTTATTCATCCCCGAAGGGAAATTAAGTACCAGTGATATTCCATTGTTGCTGTTTACAGTACCTGCTCCATCGCCTGCGACGGACAAAGTCCTTCATCGTTTTGTAGCCATGATATGACCTGCACAGAGAGACAAGGAGGAGGAGGAGGAGGAGGAGGAGGAGGAGGAGGAGGAGGAGGAGGAGGAGGAGGAGGAGGAGGAGGCACAAATTGAGAGATACAACAGAGGTTAGGTTGGGTCATGATTATGAGGGCAGCATGATTGAGCTTGAATGAAACCTACGCTGGAAAGTCAGCTGCAAATTGCCAGCCTTCTCTGTCTGTCCCTCCAGAGACACTGTAGTCGATGGCCCAGTCAGAAACCTGAAAGCAAAAGATGAGAAACTCGTCAGCTTTCATGACTACACACCATGTCCATAATAATTCAAGGCCAAACACGCATAGTGTTTCAAATCACAACAGGGCATTTCCCTGAGTTTTTGTATGTGTGCGTATAGCTTGGAGACAAATTCAGGAATTAAATGATGTTAATCTGGGATTAAAAATTGTTTTGGGTGAGGGACATAGTTATGGTTAGGGGGCTATGACTATGTGTATGTGTGTGTAGCTGTACTTTACCCATGTCCACTGTGGAGAGGGAGGCTTAGTGTTTGTTTTGGTGCACTCATGGAGTCCTGATGCATCACTCCACATGTAGCGGTCCGTAGGTAAACCTCTGAAACAAAGCATACACACTTTGACTAACTTTGAAGAACAATATATCACAACCAGTCAGCTGGAGAAGAAAAGTTTGAATTTGTTTGTCATATCATGGGGTTGTAGTAAAGGTGTAAATATGTAGTAGAAAATATGGAATGTAAAACATCTCAGCTTGTGTAAAGATTTTTTAAATCACATTAAATTGGATTTATATAGCAGAATCATGTTTGCTGTTTTATTTTGTCCTATTTAGTGTAAGCAAAACAACTTTCAAATGTAAAGTCAGTGTAATTTCATCATGGTTCATCGGGTCTTCACTTCCACTTAAGACTCCCAAACAAACAATATCATTATGTCACAAAACAAATTATTGGAAGTAATAATCTCTGCTGATTAAATGTGTTTAACAAATACCGAGTTGTAATCTTATTCTCAGAGGTCTCTGGAGCGAGTGGTCTACCTGCTGGTGTAGCCCGAGACTGGGTTCCACCTCTGGTTCTCGTAGATGTAGACACTCTTGACATCGGTCTGTGTGTAAATGTTATCTGTGCTGCTGGCCAGTCCCTGGAAGAAGCCGCCTCCGTAGCCACCGCTGTAGACCCAGGCAGTGTGGTCATAGCCAATCCCCCACACTATCCCAACAGTGTTACACTCCACCGAGCGCAGGTGACCTCCGACCTGCCGCCAGAACCTGGACAGAGTAAAAGGGTGGTAATGGCGGAGATGGGAAACTCCTGTACCTTTACATCCTTATCTATCAAAACGTATGTTATAATTAGGGCTGGGCAAGTTAACTCGTTTTAATCGAGTTAACTCAAGTGATGAGTTAACTCGATTGTTTATCCGCCAATTATTTTCTTTTTTCCTGTTCTGCAGCATTATTTTCTTTTTTCCTGTTCTGCAGCAGTCAGCAACAGACTTTCACAAAATAAAAGCCTGACTTTCACAATAAAACAATAAATAATCAAACCTGAGTGAATGCGAGATAAAATAATTAATCGAGTTAACTCATCACTTGAGTTAATTCGAGTTAACTCCATTGAAACGAGTTAACTTGCCCAGCCTTAGTTATAATCTCTCTCTGTCTTATTCTTACATCTGGTCGCAGGGTGTGGGGTAAGGCACGGCCTCCAGACCAGGAGTGGGCTCGCAGACAAAGATGTCTCCTTTACAGGTGATGGACCAGATGGCGTGTTTGGAGGGAGGACCCTCGATTCTCCTGGAGTCGCAGGATGACACACTCAACAATGCCAGCTGGAGGGAGGGAGGTAGAGGCAGAAGGAGGAAGTCAGAGAGGGAGACACAAGTGACAAAAAGACAATTTTTTTCCCATGGCAGTTACTTTATCACAGAGAGAAGTAAAATCGATTACATTATAATGATGTGTTTTTAATAATGTTATACTGTTACTTCAGAAGATGAGCGATGTTTTGGATGAAAACAATTTGGTTTTTAAATCTTTCTTGCATCAAGCATGCTGTGTAGAAGTTAGACAAACCCAGTCGTGCATTTCCAGCTCTGTGCCAGCTGCCACTCGGATCGGCCACCTCTGTTTGGTCCGCTCAGGAGTGTAGATGGCAAAAGTGTGTTTGGAGTCATTCAGCACAGGAACCAGGATGGTGATCTCGTTGATGAAGGCGTGAAGGTACTGGAGAGAGGGACAGCAAAGAAATGAAAAAAGCAGAGAGAAAGTAATAAAGTAAATAGAGGAAGAAAGACAAAGGAGGCAGTGATCGAAAGAGAGGAACAGAAGCACTTGCTGAGTTAAATGAGTCATTCTATTTTCAGTGCAGATCTACTGTGTTAACATGTATAAGCATTGTGACAAAAAAAAAAACGTTTCTATTACAAAGGCACATAAGACTGTTGAGTGTATCGCAAACGCGCACACGCAGGCGCAGGCACACACACGCACACACCTTCTTCTCCTCATTGAAGTTGTAATAGATGAACATGATGCCATCCTTGCTGCCATCTGGTCCTGAGAACTGCTCTAAGGCAAATTGGATGTCTATCCACTTGTGTGGCTTCCAGTCTCTCCACCACTGCATGGTTCCCTTCTTCACCCACACAGACTGTAAAGGGGGGGTGAACGTTCAGACAGATAAATGGATAAATTGATTAATGAATTAAACGAAGAAAAGGGAACAACATTAGGAAAGTATGACATGTGAAAGATATAAGGAAAACAGGAGACGTTCCTGCAGTTGTGCAAGAGCACATGTACCTGTACCTGTTCTATGGCTTGTTCATAATGTCTGAAATTGTCCATCTCTCTCTTGGTCCTCTCATTAAGTTGCTCAAAGATCTGTCTCTTCCAGGTAGCCGTCTGAGCTGGAGTTACAGACAGACTCATGGACTGGATTGACTGAACCAAACCTGGAGGAAGAACAGCAGTAAAAGAAATCAGAATCTAACATTCATAAAGGAAATAAAATCAATAGACATTTTAAACATTAATGGCACCACAGCTTTCCTGCAGACATGGAATGGAAATGTGGAAATGCTAACCCTGCCTGCCCAGGCATGTGTGGGTCTGTGTGTGTGTGTCTGTTTGTGTGTGTTAGAGAGTGCACATTAGCGCTGCAGGTGTGTGGTTATAATTTATGTGTCAGACACAAATTCAAAATGAACATCCCTATCATCTATCTTACTAAACTCACCTGAAGAATTCCCAGGGCAGTTAAACCAGCTGAGTTGGGAATGACTGTCCACAGAGCAGCCTCCTCCACTGACCCAGGCCCACAGGGGGTGCTCATCTACCCCATAGGGGTCCTCAATGGCAAGGGTGTATGTAGCCACAGAGGACAAGCTGCAAGTGTCTGAGGATTCCATCACTGCTCCCGTCTGGGCCTGCTGAACCTGCGTCTCCTCCAGGTCCACGTTACTCCACTGGGGGTTGACAGGACCTCCAGACTGACTCGGGAAAACAGTTGCTGGGAACTCTGAGTCTCCAGAGATGTTCTCCTCTTCCAGAACAGCAGGAGCAGCAGATGCAACATCTTTTGAGGTCTTTGCGGGCTCTCGATCAGAGACGAGTTCCGAGATGAAGCTGTCACTGGTGACTTTGGGGATGCAGGGTTTGGGGGTGTCAGAGGGCTGGTCAGAGGTGTGGTCAGAGGTGTGGTCAGAGGTGTGGTCAGAGGGTTGGTCAGAGGTGTGGTCAGAGGTGTGGTCAGAGGGTTGGTCAGAGGGTTGGTCAGAAGAGACATTAAATGACTCTGGGAGGTCAGATGAGATCAATCCGGTGGCTCCATCTGTAGATCCTTTCTCTGTGTCTGGTTCAACATCACTGGCTACAGACTGAGCACGCACCTCACCACGGAAGTAACATCCAGCACTATGAACAGAATAGGGAGAGAGAGAGTTAATTGATTAGCCTTTTCACGGAAAACAATTTATTGTTGCATGTATGTAGACATGATGGCTTCAACTAAAAAACGATCTCCAATAAGTTAAACCTCACCCTCACCTTTCAGTGAAATTTGGAAAATAAAATGATCAGTTTAAGCTTATTTTGAACTTGAATCATAGTAAAAGTCATAGTATTAAACTGAAAGATTACTATCTTGTTGGAGTTCATGTTTCATTTTTCCACCTCCTTTACAACTCGAGTTGGTAAATGTTTGCTTCGTCATTAAGCTGAAACTGAAAGTGAACCATCAGCACTCCCTAAATAAAATGCAGATATTAAGTTTGTGTTTGAGTGTGTGTGTGTGTGTGTGTGTGTGTGTGTGTGTGTGTCTGAAGGTTTTCGACCTCTGCAGGCTGCTCGCACTGGCACTGGAGTGGGACCGTTCTCCATCTCGGGGAACACCGATAACCTTCCAGGTTTTCCCACTCAGTTCACTGGAGGTCACACCCTGTCTGAAGTGCACCGCCCGGTCATCACAACTGATTCCCCACACCTACACACAACAGCAACAGGTTGTCATGAATGTGTCCAAATCGTTGAGAAACGATAATGCTAAATCAGCAGAAGACAGAAGGTACTGAATATGTGACTTCCAAACAGTTGTGTGTAGGATATGATAGAAAGTCACCTGGTCATTGAGTCCTACGTTGATCATGATCATTTCTCCAATCATGCTGATCCAGCCTGAGCCACACGGGTTGTGAGAGTTCACACCACGTCGGAACCACACCTGAATAAACAGGAGAGGGAAAGTACTCTTTAGCAAAAAAATAATAGTGTATTCGCAAAATAGCACGTTCCTCTAAAGTAATGCAGTTTTCTTGTATTGCATACGATGTTGGAGAAATTAATCAACTCCAAATGGTAAAGAGGCCGTATTTATTCAGCAGTATTTCAGTCTTATTGACAACTCAGAGTCCTTTGCCTAACCATCAGGGGCAATTCTGGGTTCAGTGTCAGTAAAAAGCTTTGAACCTTGTGATCGAACCACAAACCTTCTGTTTAGTGGACAAACCTCACTACCCCCTGAACCACAATTGGCCCCCAACCATCTTAACAAAGGCTAAACATTTTATCATTTTATTTTATCAAGAGGTCATTTTATTTGTCTGATGGTTGTGCTATGGAAGTAAAACTGATGTACTGATTAACTTACTATACTAACTTGGTGTACCACCTTTAATGTTTAAATGAACATTTCTATGTGTTATGTTGACAAGAGTTCCTCTTATTTTGTTCACTCCATTCAAATAAATGTGGGAGGTAACAAACAGAGACATCTTGCATTTATTCAGTTTAACAACACCCCCACAATCTGTAGCTTCCAAAATGATCATACAGTAGCCACATCATTAACTCATTGCAAGGTAGTTGTATATATGTATATCATTATATCTAGTACTTAATCAGGATTATAATCAAAAGATAATTTTCTTACTTTGTTGTCTTTGGTCAAAACCCAAACGACATTGTTTCCCACAGCTACATGTGTGGCTCCTACATCCGGACTGGGAGAGTCCACCATCACCCAGGAGGAACCTGGTATTCAGAAGAATAACATTACATTCCACAAAGAGGATAAACACAAACATACACACACACAACACATCTTTCGTCTACCAGCAAGCTTGTGTACCTTTGGGATAATCTCGACTAATGCCTTCCCTGACAATGAGCTGCCCCTCCCACAGCACCGCCCAGACCAGGTCCCCTGGGCCACAGCTGACCTGGACTACCTCGCCAGGGAGAGACACCTCCTCCCACAAAGAGCCCTCGGGATTTTGATGATAGATTCCTTCTCTGAACCAAACCTGCACGAGGAAAAAAGGAGCAGTCAGATAATCAAGTAAAATAGCAACACAGTGAAGAGGGAAAGACTACTTTCATCACACAATGCAAATGCAGCTAATGAATTCCATAAATAACACTTTAGTATGTGTGTGTACTGTATAAAATAAAGTTACAGAACCATTAGATTAGACAGATGAATTACATTAGACACAGTTATTAAAGGTTATATTTGAAGTAGGTTTTACATGTTTTATTGTACAAATTAAGCTATAGCTTATTTTGTCTATATTATCAACTATGCTGTATCAGTGTGTATATATATATTATTGACTGATGATTATTGCTACAAAAGAAAAGAAAAATACAGAGTAAAGCATTGCGGTGTGCATGAGAGGATACTAAAATACTGTTTGTCCAGAATACAGCTGAATTTATTTATGTATATTACAGGCTAACAAGATTTGAAGCAGGTTGCCATGGATACCAAAGGCTAAGGTCGGGTGGTGAGCTGTACCTTGCCCTGCAGGGACACGGCCCACAGTGACAGGCGGCCCCTGGGCTCCTCGTTGATATCCCAGCCTCCGCAGCTGATGTCGCTGAAGGGATCTGGTAGATTTGTCTGCTGCGAGGGGATCTATCAACACACACAGGAAGAGAGGGGCAGGTAAACAAAGCCCCAGGCCTCGCACAACACACAAACACACAGTACAACGCTCACCTTGGCCCAGGTGTCCATGGCTTTGTATCGTCTGTAGCGGAGCCATCGCCTGCGACGGACACAGGAGTTCCACTTTTTGTCTCTGGTGTAGGCGGCGGGGAAGTCTATGGAGTAGGTCCAACCCTGCACAAACAAACACCACAATCATTACAACACTTATAAAAAGGGGAAGAGGCTGATGCTGACGTAAGCAGGCACATACTAACACATCATCACACACTCACCCCTTTGTCTGTGGGCTCTCCCTCAAAGTTCTCATCCAGGTACCAGTCGCCCTCCCACTCCCAGCTGCTGGAGGTAAGTCGGAAGCTGTCCAGAGGTTGGTGCTGCAGACCCGTGACGTCGCTCCACTGCCAGCGGTCGCTCGGCAGCAAACGTTCCGAGAAGCCGTCGACCGGATTCCATCGCTGAGGGACAGACGGACAGAGAGTGATGTCATGATGAGCAAACAGAGGATCATAAGAAACAAAGAGAAAGTACAGTTTCCATGTATGAGCTGACACCACCGGATGATACCAAACAGTTTGTTATCACCGGAAACAATGAATCCAATTAGTATTTTCCCCATTCCACAGTCAGTGGTGAACAGTAAACTGTCGCATTGTCTGGTTTCCTGATTAAAAAACTGGTTCCACAAGCTTCTAATGTGCTTGTTATGTGACACAGATGGCGAGGTGTGACAGAGTTTGACAATGTGCGACAGAGTTTTGCAACAGAGGAAGTCTAGCAATCACTTTTTCAAGCAGTGAATCACACATACAAGTCCAAGGGGAAATCCAGTTTCATTTTGACTAAAGATGCTTTGTAAGATGCGGGAATAAAGGATACCCGCAGGAAAATGTCATCACTTGTATAGTTCTCTGTACATTTTTAACCTCGTCTCAAATCTTTTTCCATATCTTTAAAGAATGACTCTGGATGAGACCCACTTGATTCTCGTACGTCTGCTCCTGGTAGCGGACGGGCAGGTCGGAGGCGTGGACGTTCAGGTACACGTTGTTGTCACAGGCGATTCCCCAGCAGCACTGTTGAGCCGCCGTCACCCGCTTGAACTCCAACTGGGCATCGCGGCAAAGCTCCCACTGCTGGCCCGCCGTGGACAGGCTGTAGACCCGCCCGTACACGTCCACTGCCCACAGCAGGGACACGGGCATGTCTGCACCTGACTGAAACATGGGGATGGGACATTAAACACCTTTTGGACCCATGTTGTGCATTAGAAAGGGTTTGCATATACACCATCCTCTCAGAAAAGCATATAGCACCTATGATACTACATTCTGGAGTGGACAATAACTATTTCTTTATCCCTGGTATGCAATCAATCATCTATTCTTATTCTTATCCCCCCTCTTTTTCTCTTGGAGTGAGCACTGTTTGATGTTTGTTGTTTCTTATATGCATTGCACGCTATACTTGAATACCATGTATAACAATGTTGTATACAATTGAAAAATGGACAAAGAAAGTAACTGTATGGACATGCATATTGTTTTGTTGAAAACCAAATAAAAAAGAAGTTAAAAAAAAAAAAAAGAAAGGGTTTGCATAGCTCGTGGATCAAAGGGTTAAAGTGTGGAAGTGCATTTCCTCTCCTTTGATGTGAGGGATGTTTACATGTGTGGTGTTTGTGCATTGTTGTGATCACCAGCGTCAAACTAAAGCACTTTGTGTGGAGCTGGCCACGTGAGTGTTTTCTTCATAACTCCCTGTGTGTCCTTTGAACGATCAGCATCAGTTTGTAAAGACTGTTATTTAGATCTGCAGGTTTTATTCTGTGCTGGGACTATCACTTGATAAAATGGGCGTTTCCTTTAACATCTGCTGTGATAGAGCTGACAATGTAAAACACACTGTTGGAGCTCGGTGGCGTGATGAGATTGTTATTTTTGTACTATATTTATTTTTTGACCCTTATGATTTATATTGTTGCCTCAACGTGATGTTGACAAGGACACATCACATTAACTCGTGATGGGTTTTAGTTTGATGTTTATTTCAACGAGACCTTCACTGTATCACCGCACTTCAGACACTTTGGACAAAATGAAGAATTTGCAACCGACGGACAACATCTGGAATAAAGACAACAAATCACTGGTTGCCATCATCCCCAGTTTGACTGGAACACCAGGATGCTGCTGCTGCTAAAGGCGTGTCCTCTGTCCCCGAGCACATAACAACCACAGTGATGACAATAACAACAACAACAGGGCTCGAACGTGTAGAGACGATGGTGACTCATATTAGCATAAATGACATTCGATCCAGTGTAGCTGCGTATTAGCACCATGCTAACAACAGGGTGCTCCTAGTGAGCCTAAGTTGCTAATATACTGCGGTTGTGAATGGCAGAGAAAGACTGTACACTAGCTCCAGGCTAAACACTAGCATGTGTACAGTGGCTGGTTTTGGGAGCAGGCTTACGGGCTAAGCTCTCTACAAATAGCAAAGCGAGCAGAGTTCAGACCAACACACCGACCTGTCACCTCCTCTCAGACCGGCGGGCGGCCACAGGCGACGGGTCACTCAGCGGGAGGGAATGAATGGACGGCGGGTAAACATCATCATTTAGCCTCCTCTGGTTGTCACATCCCCATTCCTGCTCCTTCCTCCTCCTGTTTGTACACACAGTCTATGAAGCCTCCTCTTCGCCACACAGAGACACCGGAAGTGTTCCCTAGCCCCCATTGGCGTTTCCGCGGCAGCAGGTGTTTGTGGCTAGGACGTCCAGCAGGGGGCGCTGTCGGCTAATGCGTCAGAAACTGACCCGCAGCAGGTGAACAAATAAAGCTACGGGTCTTCAATATAATATAATACAATATAATCAGATATAATATAATATAATATATTATAATATAGACGTTATTATTCCTAAATTAAATTATTGTGGCACCTTGCTCCAAGATTACCCTAATACAATATACAAGAGAGCACCATAGAATAAAATAATAGAGCTCAAGTCTATCAAGTCTAAACAACTACAAATTGTATTAAGGCTAAGGTTCCTACAAAACGAAACAAACGTGCAAAATACAGGAAGCTAGAAGGGAAATACAATTAAAAAATTAAAAATTATAAAAAACAAAAAATTAAAAATAAAATTATGAATGTAAAAAAAATGTAAAAAATGTTTTAGGACTGCAAAGCAGCACTGAGCCGGCCCGACCACATGCATTAAGAAGCGTTGCATGCGTTTGATTTGCAATGCTATTTTTACTTATTTTTTATGTATTAATATTTTTACTATTACTATTGCCTGGTAACATACTTTTTTACCCATCATTTATATACAAATTCTTCTACTTCAGCTGAGTGAAACAAAAGCACATGTTACAGAAAATAGACTCTTTACACACAGTCTGTCACAGAAAGCAGAGAGAACTGAACAGAAAATGCAGTTGAACCTTTATTGTGCAAACTTTTACTTTGACATGTTTTACTGAGAATAAAAGACTTCGTCGGTGGACACAGTGGCAAGGTACTCTGAAAAAGCATGTGGCATTAACTATGTCAGTGTGATGAGTTTATTAATAAACACAAGTGGGTCAATAAACAGTTTTCATCAATCAGTTCCTCATCATACATTCACATCCTGCAAAGCAATAACATGGCTAAATGCCCCTTTCCTCACAAAAGAACGTAATACTTAATGACCCACTGTATTCACAGAAAATGCAATAACTCAATTTACATTTTGTATTAAGCATAAACTGTGCATCATTCACAGAATCTACATTAAAGAACAGCGGAGCCGTGAGTAGTGAAGATATTCCCTTCATCAAAAGGTAATTTTACCCATAAGAAATACATATCAGCAGTCAAATCAAAATCTGTGAGGGATCCGAGGCCTAATGAGCTCATTGGCTATCGTATTTAAAGAAGCATCTTTATGCCCCTTTAAACATGGACTTCTGTGGACATATTTTATTTAAATATAAACTTACTGTGTATAAATAGCCTTCTATACTGACACTGTTTTGCCTTCACTCCAACGACCAACCTTTTTCCCAACATGCCACTCTTCCTTCATTCTCACAACCTCTGTATATCTCAAAGAAAGACAAAAGATAAAGTTAAGAAAAATAGAAATAACAATTTATACATTATTTTTTTTTTGCAAGTCAGGAAGACAGCCTGAGGGATGGTCTGATTCATTAGCATCAGGCCACTGTCATTTTACATCTGGATCTCTTCATTGTCCTGTTTGTACACTGCACTGACTGCAGTGCAACCAAGCCGGATAACACCTGATGACACTTCTCTTTCAGCCCAAAATGAAGATGTAGGTTTATTCTCAATAGTCACGGGTCATTTAAGATCCTTAGATGTTTAATTGACTCACAATATATCTCCATGGCACATGCCACTGTGTAAGTCAAATTCATGTGCATGTGGAGTATTCCACATGTCCATTATTATATTTGCTTAAAATAGGTTGTTTTTTGTAACTTTTGCTGGAGCTTTTCTAACATCTGAACCTTCCAGTCCTTTGAAAACAGCTGAGACAGTGTTTTTATATTTCTTATCGATATTCAATTTATTATCACGTCAGGTATTATCCAGCATATACGATGCGTGCATGTAGTCCAGTCCATTTTGACCCAATCGGTAAATGTCTATGAAAGCGGATAACTCACTGTCTTTACACTTTGTCAAAGCCTTACTAAATTATACTGCTCACCTGAACCTTTCCTGCTACCTCATATAAGAGATATTCTACTTGCAAATGCATGTAACTCAATTTTATTGTAACTTTAAGTGACAAGTATAGAACCAAACCAACATTTACATTTTGGGCTGAATTATTATTAAAGGTCCAGTGTTTAAGATTTACGTGAAAGGGATCTATTGGCAGAAATATTTGTATTTTTGTTTCATCTCAATTGTACAAATTGTTGTTTTCTTTACCCTAGAATGGGCCCTTTATATTTAAATACTTTATATTTACATCGGGAGCAGGTCCTCTCTACGGAGGCTGCCATGTTTTTTTTACAGTAACCCAAACTGGACAAACTAAACAGCTTTTGAGTTTTTATGACAACTGAAGGCGACCACAGCTTCTCTGTCATGTTAGGAAGGGGAAGGCGAGGTGAGGGGGATTCAGCTGCAACATGCAACTTCACCACTAGATGTCGCTTAATTCTACACATTGAACCTGTAAGACAGGGTGTATATAACATTATGAAACAATGTCTTTGCACTACAAAGTTTGTCAGAATATCCACGTGTTGATTATGTAATGTTTCACTGCTGTGGCTAATGAAAACACCCACTGGCACAGTAAAGCACACTTATGCCAAGAAACAATGGTTCCCTTTAATAGAGCAGACTGGTACTGAGAGAGACTAGCATGCAGGCTGGTGAGATGTCAAGTTGTGGTAAAAAGCGTCATGTCGCAGGGGTCCCATGTTTCCCATCATTCCCCTGAAGGCGGGACAGCGGTGAAACTTCTCCTGCTCCCGGTTAGATGTGTGGCGCCGATCTGTCATTCGTTACTGTTGGCCTCAGCTTGACTGTGGCAAATGGATTCCCTCCCCTGCACGAAAAAAATCATCAGAAATCACATCGACTTCACAATGGAACTGAGCGGTGACCCGTGAGTTTGTGTTAGATGTGTTAGGTCACTCACCCTAGAAAAGCAGCCTTCGCAGTCCCATTGACTAAAGACACCTGTTGTCAGAAACACAGAAGAAAAGACCCATTGAAGATCCAGGACGCATTCTTTCAGGGACACACCAGCACACACCACAGTCACCAACAAGCCCGCACCCTCCCTCCAGCTGTGAACGAAGTCATCGTTGTCCGACTGGTTTTATTAGATTTCTCATCAACACTTGTCCCCCTCCCGCCCTCCCTCCTTCCTAATCTGCGAAGCTTTGACACATACTTCAGCTACAACTTCAGACCTCACGGAGGCTGGAATCTAGACGATCTAGAAATGCCATCGAGAGACACACTCCCCTTTTTCTCTCACCTGAGGACGGAGATAATCCAATCCTCTTCGCAGAGTCAAGTGAGCATGGGGACGATGACGTTGGAGAACATAAATAATTTGAGTAATGCGCCCTGAGGGATACCGAAGCCACATATTTGCTACAAAATGCTGTAAAAATGTTTATGGAGCTACAGCAGCTGATAAATATGTCAGAGAAACTCTCGTCAAACCCATGAGTTTGTTTTTCGGTATGATGTTTTCATTTTAGAGTAGAAACATACCTTTATGTATGCATTGGCTACGAAGCTTATTAGGAAGTGCAAATGCAAATTGCCAATTGCAGAAAAACATGTACTACCCAACTCTTCCAGCAGAGAGAAATCAAGAGCCAGAAGTCAGACATGCAGCCACAGTTGGGATCAAACTTTTAATCTCTGGACTCCGCCATTAAGGCCGTAAATCGTCTGGGGTTTAGTTGTATTGGCAACAAACTTATTAAATACATATAAATTATAAGAAATAAAAGTTTTCATTTTAATTGATCTGTTTCTTAGTCTGTTAATTAGCTGGATTACGCAAAAACTACAGGAGCGATTACCATGAAACTTGGTGGAAGGTTGTGATACGGGTCAGGCATGAAACCCATTCAATTTTGGTATGGCTCCAGATCACATCAGGGGCGGATGCGAGGTTAATTTATGGATCTTGATGGAAAAATATCAGGCATGTTTAGGTGAGTGATATTTATGACTGTGTGCGATTTGGTCAAGATCCAAATAAGAATGCAGATCTAGATATTTAAAAATTTAAAAGAACTGTTCGGCCTTGGTGGAGATATCTACTCAGTCCCATTCTTTTATAGCTTATTAAATAATAAGCAAAACATTTTTAAAAACTCAGCCTCTGTCCATTTCCTGACTGTAAAGTACTTAAAATAATAATCAGGAAAACATTTTATATACACTCAACTTTTAATCTTTAAAAAATTCCAAATAAGATTTCCTAATAATAAAACTTCCTTAACGATTCTGTCAAAAGTACCAGGATTAGTTCCTTCTTTACTTAAGGCAGGTAGAAGGAAATAAAATGAGTTCTATATTTAGTCAAGACAATCTGACCTTTATACTTTTGTTTTACCATATTAAATATAATGTCATTAAAACATTTGTAACCTCAATATTAAGTTTGAGGGAACAACAAGAAAAGGATCAAATGTTGAATAAAAAGTCAATTTGATGCTCCAACATAGTTTGTTACTCCACATAGGCTGCACACTGTAGTTTAAGGAAACAAAATTAAATGATAAAGAAGTAACACAAGCTAATCTAGTCCTGCTTAAAAGTAGCTAACGTGTTTGGGGTTTATGGGGACGAGAGAAAGAGGTTTATGTCCTGGTGAAGCCCTGAGGCAGCAGATATAAAGGACACTGATTACAGACGGGGCAGCGAGGAAGGTGAGGATGAGGAAGACAGAAGAGTGCCCGGGCTTGCCTGTTGGCAGAACAGCCACTAGCTCATTTTCAATCAGCTGACACAGTGCAGGCACAAAATGAAATGGTGTTCGTACCCTCTTGTCCTCTGTGACTCTGTCCTCAACAAATCTCTCCCTCCTTCCTGAATAAAACTTGGCTCGGAGCATTTTGTCCTCACTGTCGAACAAAGACTATGTCCCCATTTCACAAATGCAAATACATATCTCTCAGGCTCCTATATCCTTTTGGGAAATAATCCTCTGGCTGAATGAAGTGTATTTACATAAACGGGTTGGAGGAATTGAGGTGTGTTTCTGGTTGTGATGTGTTTTCAGGGTGTGGAGGGCGATGACTGTGCATCAAGGAGACGGTGATAAGACGTGATGGCATTTCATGGCGTGGGCGTGGAGTCTGCAGCGACTTAGGTAAGGCAATAAAGATATCCTGTCGGGAAATGTACGACCTTTTTTAGAACACGATGGTCCATTTAAATAGAAACTCATAGATGGCAGCTACCCAACACAAACAAATCCTTCCCTGTGGCAACCACAACCTTAATTCCTGCAACTACAGCTGTTAATTAAAACTACCCTGACTACGTATACATTGAACGATATTTAGTTTATATTAGCATGAATACATATAGCTAGTCATAGTATAAAGGGGGTTACAGCTGCATTTGATTAAAAGCGATATATTTAAAACTGCACTAAGTGATTATTGCGGCAGCAGAAATAAGATGTGAATGCTAAACCAATATGAACACTAGTTTTAGCTCTGTTTTTGGTCTCGTCCAAATCCTGTGGGTTTAGTCGGGCTTTATAGCCATTAGACTACCTGATGAGTTTACATGCAAACTAGCTGTGCTGCATTTGTTTTTTTCTGAACCACTCCCTGCATGGACTGATGGCAGTGAACCAAAATAGTACAGCTGCAGAGACCAAAACAATAAGCTGTAAGACACTCATCTGACCCACTGGTTTGATGAAAATATCAAATACATCACCTTTAAAGTAAATTTGTTATTATGTTTTTAAAAACCATGTTTGTTTGCACTTTTATCCGTAACAATCACCTGGAGAGAATATCAAGTTGAAAAAAAAGGTAGTATTAGTAGAGCTGTTTTCAGACATGCACTGAACTCCGGGATATATTTGGAGGGGCTGTATGTGAGAAAGTGGCCGAGTTAGTTTCTCCCGTCAGGACCCTGGTAAAAACTCCACAAAATGTCAGAGTGAGCCCAAGTGAGAAATGAGAAGAAGATTGTCCAGAAGATTCACAAGCAAATGAGGAGGCATGTTGGGGAAGTTTTTAACATGCAACAGATGCAAAACTGAAAAAAACTATAAGAGAACAAGCAGGTTTGGGCCCTGCTCATGCAGATGCTGCCACTAACCTTGTTCTGTGGTGAGGGCGTCGAGGTGACCAGTGGGCTGGCGGGGGGGTCGTCGCTGTAGTCTGGTGGTGGAATCAACACCAGATCTTCCTCCTCCTCTTGCAGACTGGACACACTCAGACTACGCACTGGCGTACTCAGATTGCTGCAAATACATAGGAAGTTAAGCTTCAGCTAACGAAAACACCAACTGTAAAGACATTGTTGATTCACTTCCTGGCACGCTGTCATGCTTTCTTACCTATTTGATGGAAGTGGCTCAGTGTAAGGTCGGCAGTAAGATGAGGGAAACCAGCCCCGCCTAATACAAAAGACACAAACAAAACAATGTCAAAAAAGATCACAAAACATTTTAATGTATAGAATCCTAAAAAAAGAATTAAAAAAAAGTCACAATTGTGTCCATGTAACAAACACATTAGCTCAAACAGCTTAGATTATATAGACTACATTACAGAAATGATGTGTTCCCCTCATACTGTACTTTTCTGCGGAGGAGACCACCGCTCTTAATCTTTTCACAGTTTACAGTAATTTGTTTGTTAAAAAACTTACCAACAATACTAACAATAGATATCACAATTTGATTAAAAAATCATTTTCAAAGCTTTTTTGAAGTACACAATGTGCTTTGGACAAGGGACAATTTTCAAAATAAAATCAATTTTGTGGTTTTGCAGTAAACAAGGAAGTACTTAAATGTGCACCTCACTTAATCAGTTAATGTACATGGATGCTAGACTTATAATTGGCCCCTCTTCGTGAATCAAAGGGCCCCTGAAAAATCCAAGACCTGCCACTGAGTGATGATATCGTAATCTGTCCATATTGCCTCTTTTGAATTATGTCCAGTAGCTGGACGTCATTCAATAATTAAATAGAAGAGCTTTCAAAAGCTGAGACTCACTGCGACAGACACCAAATAGATCCACAAATCAGACATTAAATATATAAACCGACGCAGACTTCCTTCTCTGAGACTCAGAAGATGTCTCCAAGTCACGTCGAGTGATAGAGATGGTTTATCAGCTCGGTGCAGTGGATTTGTTGCTAAGAAACAGAACGTACTGTGATTTATCCCCAAGATGTTGACTTCCAGACAAAACGCCGCTGACTGCACTGAAACCACTCTGCCTCCAAAGACCACTTCATGACACACACAGACACAATCTGGGAGCAGATGCGTTCAGAGTGACAACGAAAAAATATTCAACACGAGCTCTGTCATCCTTTTGGCTGAATTCTGAGTCCTAACCGATCTACTGAGGAGCTGGAGGTGGCTGTAATAACTCTTACCACTTTATAGATTAATGCTGCTGCTGTTACATATGCACAGTTGACTTGTACGTATGTATTTACAGTATGTTAAACCTTGATTTGAGCAAATGAGAAACAGACAAGTAATAGATGTGATGTCTGTACAGGGGAGTATTACGCAGGGAGGATTTTGTTTTTGCGAATGGAAACATGTTTCCCCCATTGGTATGTATGTACCTGTGTGCCTGGATTTGTTTGCATGCAGTGTTGTTAGGCAGGTCGGAGAGAGAGAGAGAGAGAGAGAGAGAGAGAGAGAGAGAGAGAGAGAGAGAGAGAGAGAGAGAGGGAGAGAGAGAGAGAGAGAGAGTTCAAGCTTTACGACTGTCATGTTGAACATTCCTGACATAGTCTGTGTTTCTAGGCATGGTGTATTAGCGAAGCAATATATTAACAAAACACAAAGCAGAAACTCGTCCTGCCACCTTAGTCATGTGAAATACGCCTGTGTCAGTGCAGCTGCATATGCATATTTGCTGGGAGGAAAGTACATCTCCTCTCCTGGGTGTGCCAACGCTCATATTTAGACTGTGTTCCTATCAGGTACGCAAGGCAGGGATTCCACAAACACACTTTCTGTTAGTCATTGCGGGTTCAGGTCTAATAAAAAGAAACTACATATTTTCTAGCCACCTCCTTACACTATCATAAAACAAATGAGGATATCAAACCCAACCCCACCCCTGATCCAGAACCGCACCAAAATTGAATGGGTTCTTCCCTGACTCATACCAAATCTTTCCCACAAGTTTCATGGTGGTATGTCCAGTAGTTTTTGGTTGAAAACAAACCAACCAACCAACCAACAGACAGGAGTGAAAACATAACCTCCTTGTTGGGAGGTAAATAAAGGTAAAAGACCAGACTTATCCCTTAAAATGCTGAGATGAATAAAAATAAAAGTTAAGCCACGAAAAATACAACTGAGATTTAATCCGAAACATTATTTTCATCCAAAATGTTTCTCTGAAAACTGCCTCACTTCATACTGCCATCAACACATCACTGTATTATAACAATTTCGAGGGGACATGTGCAGTTAAAACTTACTGCCTTGTCTTCTCCAGCTCTCCGTACAGCCAGCCATCCTTCTCCTCGTGAACGAGCACGGTGAGGATGTCGCCCTCGTCGAAGCTGAGGAGCGTGTCGTTGTTGCCCGACGTGTGAGGGAAGATGGTCCTGACCCGGTTTTTCCTGCCCACGTTGAGACCGGACGACTGGGACACCGACCGGTGCATGCTGTCCTCTCCGAGACTGCCCTGGTCTGGAGGCAGCAGAGGGTCATAATCACATATTAGAGATATTAGTCGATATTAGTCGATATTTGTCAATGCTGTGCGTTTTTTCAAAACAATTGTTGATTTCTCCGAGATCAAATCACGGATCTTGATGAATAAATAATATAATAATTATGATAAAAAATGTTAATGCTGCTATTTTGATGTTTGGATGAATCATAGAGGTATTTTTGAGGATGTGTGTGTTTGTTTATACCTGAGTTGTGGTCTAAGGAGGTGCGCGAAGACCTGGGCTCTGGGTTGAACATATTGGCGAGCGGACTTATGTGAGCCTTCAGCGGTGGAGCTGGAGGAGGAACCATTGAGTCCACGTTGTTCTGAGAAGAAAGCAAAGTTGTATGATAAGAAAGTACACTTATATGACAATATATCACAAGCGTTTTGGGGGCCTGACCTCATTTGTTATGGAGGCAGTGATTTAAAACGGTCATTACTGTAATTAGGGCTTATCATCATCCTCCTACGCAGCAATAAATAGCTGTGGCCTGAAAATATTCGGTGCCCTTTAACAGAACGTGACAACAACATCACATGTCATTTCCTATGGCTGATAGCCAGCTCACTAGCAGCTTCAACACAGGTGCATCCATCTGATACAAGGGCTATCAGGAGCTTGGAAAGAAGGTCTTCATGCAACAAGACAAGATGAAACACTAAAAATCTGAAGCACCTAGGGTTGCAAAGGGGCGGAAAGTTTCCGGTAAATTTAAGCTCGGGAATTTTGGGAATTTTGAAAAAAACCAAACTACTCAAATTAAACTCTGAGCAATAAAAACATCATTCAAAACTCTATTTTAAAGATGTATGGAATGCAGCACACGCTGCACGTTGGATTTCAACCCTCCACTGTGCATTCTTCCATCACATGCACAGATAATTCCCAGCATCCTGCACACTACAGCAGGGCTATTGAGGCCTGCTGTAGTGTGCAGGACTAGTCAGGTAAGTTTCAATGATATTACTGGGGAAAATATATTAGCATGCTGATTGAGGATTGTTCATCTGTTCATCTAGCCTATTTCCATTAATTTATCCATGAATTGTAAAATATTTTCACAGACGATTCCAATTGTTTGGCTGACTATTTATATCTCTGGCATTGCATTAGTGTTTTTTTACAAAAAATTTTCTCATCTTATTCTACAGAACAATGCCACGTGCACTATCTCATGTGTTGAGACATTTCACCCCATCCAATGTAGAAGGAAAGGCTGTATACATTTGAAAATGCTGTGCAAAGACCTATGTTAAGAATGACACAAAGATGCAGAAGCATATAGTCAAGTGCCCAAAATTTCCTCAGGGCTCAAATCAGCCTATAACAAAACAAAATGATAATATTTATGTCTGTATATGACAAGGAAAATACAGTTAGTATAAATTATCCACAAAATTTTCAGTTTATTTCCATTAATTCCTGTTAATTCCCGTTAATTACCGTATTTTCCCGTTAATTCCCGTTAATTCCCATGGAAAGTTTCCAACTTTGAATATTCCCGGAATTTTGCAACCCTAGAAGCACCCTCAAGTAATTTATCAAAGTTTGTCATCAGAAATAACAGGTCTCTTCTAAAGCTAGTGCTCATCTCACAGAGGAACAATTTGGATGCCAGTTTCAACACAATTCCATAAGTGACCAGTCAAAGCGCACCCTGTTGTTGTGTTCAACCAGCGGCGATTGTACTGGAGTCGGAGCGAGCCCCTCGATCATGGTCTCCACCGTCTCCGGCACCTTGGTGATGTCGCTGCACTTGTCCTGCCAGGTGGGGAGCTTCGTGGACAGCATCTCTCTGGCCTGGAAAACACCAGAGAAAGAGAGAGAGGGTAGACAGCAGGTCGGTTTGACAACACACACACACCGGAGGGGAGGGGCTCCTGGTTGCGGAGGACTGCTCGTCTCTGTCCACGCTTACCTTCCCGTGGAAGTTGCTGAGCTGATAGGAGAACATGCAGTGTTTGTCCGCCAGGAAACAGAAGCGTCTCTTTTCTTCCAGCAAGGCCTCTCTGCAGCCGTCGGCGATGAACTTCTGCATGTCCGTCTGGCGTGAAGAGATGGTCTCCATGTACTGCAGCAGACAGGGTCACAGGGCAGCACGGAGGTCAGGGTACGGGATTAAAAACTAGCAAGTAAACAAGGGATGACTCACATGTGAACCTTACTGAACCGGGCATTCTGCATGGATGGTTGTACATATAAATGGACTCCTTGCGTCAAATGTGGCCCCTTCTTTGCCCCTGATTTAGAAAAACCCTTGATGCACCAAATTTCTCCTATTTTCTCCAGGTTGTCATGGTGACAGTAAAGCACCCTGTCTCTAGGGGCTCTGTCAGAGACACTCTTCTGCTCCCTGCCCTGTTAGACGCTGAATCCAAGCTCTTCAGTTCCCCTGGCAAACAATCGGCCAGGCTCTCGGCGAGAGGTGGGAGGGCAGACAAACGGTTATTAGAACGCTGAGCCCTTTTTATCAGATAATGAAAAGGCCACTCCTGGGGCACCTGGTTCCAACCGGTTAAGATGACTTATTGAATCGTATGGATGTGTTTTCATAGGTGCTTTTCATGTGCAAGGACAAACTTGAAACTTATTGTGATCTTTGCAGACACGAAAAAAAGGAAACTGAGGGAGCTGAGAAGTCACAACCACCCTTTTACAATCTGGGATGACTTCTCGACTTTTCAATTTAAAGCTTTGTTTAATAATTCACCCGAAAGGAGCCGAGGGTAACGTACTGTCCGTCATCATGTGAGGCCGTAAAAACAGAGAAACAAATTAAAACTGGAGACAGAAGGGAGTTATTACTCACATTGTGCTGTCTCTCCTTTATGTCACCACACTGATATAGAAAAGTTAAAGCCTGCTCGTCAGTGATGCACTACAACAACAATGTGCAACACGCTGCATACGCGGCGTGAAAAGAACAGAGTCAAGACGAGTTCAACCTCAAAGTCTTCTTCGTGCACGACTGTTCACTCAGCGGTAAAATTTGATGTGACTCTTTCTGTCTTTCCAGTGTGATGTCTAAGATGCAAGCGATACTGTTTCATGAGAAAGTTTTATTCAACTCTGAACCTGTGTTTTCCTTTGCTTCTTCCTTAGCTCAAATCCACACTGTTGCACTGCAAACAGCACAGAGATCAAATCATATAATTTCGTCAAAACAAAAGAGCTGATCACATTCTACAGTAAAATGTGACAATATCCAGCTGTTAAGGCAAATACAACAGAAACTTGGATAAGCCTCTTTTATTTAATGTTATACATCGATGATCATTAATGTTACTCTCGTACACTCCTTTACCTACTAGGAGTATTTTCTTACGTTTAGTGGAGCTTTTCTGTACTTGGTTACTATGATTAATAAGTCACAAGACTAATCAATGAAAACCAGAATCAACCTCACACAACGTCAAGATGGTGGACAACAGAAGAGTTGTATACATTACACATTTGTATTTGTTTTTATAAATTCAATTTGACTGTATAGTTTAATACTTGCGTCTTAATTTCAATCACTTTTAATTAGGGCTGGGCAAGTTAACTCGTTTTAATCGAGTTAACTCATCACTTATTTAACTCAGACAATTATTTTATCTCGCATTAACTCAGATTTGATTATTTATTGTTTTATTGTGAAAGTCAGGCTTTTATTTTGTGAAAGTCTGTTGCTGACTGCTGCGGAACCGGAAAAAAGAAAATAATTGGGGGATAAACAACCATGGATAAGGGTACGGAGCTTTTACATGGCCATTTTAATTTTAAAGTTCTTCCAGACGGCGGAGTCGACAGAACCAAAGTCATTTGTAGCCACTGCAGAGGTGAATTTTCTTATCACCGGAGTACTTCCAGTCTAAAATATGCACGGAGGAGTATACATTTTTCATAACGAAGAGGATAACATTTATGCCCTTGCAGTGGCATTGAGCTTTAATTTTGTATTTGCTTTGATAACATTGTTAAGTTGAGATTTACACTGAATATTTTATTTAACTGCTACTGTATTAAATGCTGATGTTAAAAGTGTTTGCACAACAAATGTTATGGCACTTTCGTTCATATGGCAGAACATTGAAAATAAAAGTGCGCTATACACTACTTTTTAATTCATTATTGGATTTTGCGTATACAAATGCGATTAATCGTGATTAATCAGAGAAATCATGCGATTAATCGCGATTAAAACTTTTAATCGTTGCCCAGCCCTACTTTTAATCTGACATCTCTTCCCTGTGTGAAAATATGTGAAGCCAAAACTAGAAAGAAAAACCTGGAATTTCAGTCGTATTGCTATGTGGACACAGTGAGAACTCCCCTGGCCACCCTGTCACATCAATTGCACATTTGTCCTACTCTTATCGAAAGCATCAGTGCATGGGAATGTGACAGCAGCAGCGTGCTTAAAAAGCCATGTAAAGTGCACGCCGTGCTTGAAAGGGAAAGGTCGGAGTTTTGTTTCAGACTCACCTCGTTCTCTCTGATGGTGTATTTGGACGAGCTCTTGCCCTGGCTTTTCCTCCTCAGTTTCTTCAGGTCTGTCTGAGAGCGATCCAGGGTGTCCTGCTTCAGCTTGTGCTCCGACTGATAGCGCTTGAAGGTGGCCTGCGGGAGACATTTGGCAAGAGACGTATGAGAAAAAGGAAAGGGAAGATCGATCAATTTAATTTTGATGTTGGTAGCTTGTATTCACAAATCAAAGTTTGCATCATCGGGCTTCACAATCTGAGCAAGGGCATCATCTGCCTTTAAACATCAACTAGAGTGACAACAAACACAGATTCCTCTTCCTGGACGGACACAGGTGTTATAGAAAACGTACGGCAGAGATGAAAAGGAGGTAAATCAGTGATGACAACTGTACTGATAGAGCTGTGGTCAGCAAAAGTATATGTGGGCAGGCATATTGTATATCTAAACAATGTCATCATGTGGAGGAGCAGATTGCAGTTTTTATGATACAAACATGATCATCTGACATTGGGTGAGAGGCTGGGCACACCCTGGACAGGTGGCCAGCGTAACAGAGGGCCGAGCCGACACACAAAGACTAACAACCACAAAGTCAATTTAGAGTCTCCAAATAACCTAGGCTGCATGTCTGTGGGAGGAAGCCAGGATTCAAACTAGGAACCTTCTTGCCGTGAGGCTCCATAAAATATTTGTATTAAAAACTCTCAAAAGAAGAGGGAGGATGGGTGGCACTGAAGAATACTGGCCTGCAGTTTAGGGTGACACTTACATTCATGTATTTCACATCCATCTCCGTTTTCTTCTCCAGCTCGATGATAATGTCACTGTGAAAACTCTTGAACTGCAGAGAGAAAACACACACACACATGTATATGTTGCACCTTACATCATCGAGCATGCACGCTGCTCTAGACCCAATGTGCAGTTCTGTCACGTGGCCTGTTATGATAAGAGAGGAGAGACCCGGTGGAATGTATATTCGTGTGTTTGGGAGAGGATGAGATTCCACGCAGCAGCGAAGGCTTATCAGCCTGTTAAGGTTAAAGATTAACTAAATTTCCCTCTCACAGATAAATTACACTCTGGCCGGGACTAATCGGGTGGAAAGCCAAGAGGGAGGAAGCTAACACACGTTACTTGCATGTTTCAAGGTTTTCTTGAGTGGTGGGTTTCAGTTTTAGACCACATTCGACTTAAATCTAGCACATTTCATTCGCAAATATCTGAAGCATTTCACCCCGAGGCAGCAGGGGTCAGGAATGATTCTGTTGCTCTTCCACTCTCGTCACGACAATTTCAAACTCTCAAAAATGGAGGGAATGAAAAAGGTTGTTGAGGTTACGTGTCCGCAGAGGAGAGAGTGTTGCAAATGGCCAATCTCTGTCTATCAAGTAAGGTTAAGAAGAACGATAATGGCCACAGATTACGTTGAGGAATGACAATTAGTCACTCCTAGAGGCCCCACAGGTGAGCTGTCACTGCGCAGATTTACTTTGTGACATATTTGCTCTTATCATCCTTCAGATCTATTTTCGTAGATGTAGGGAGAGCAGGTTACTGTGCCTCTGTTTTTTACCGTCAAGAAATCTAGAGGAAAGTGTAAAACCTACAATCCTTAAATCCATCCCAGCACTGTTCTGATATTAACCCAATTCAAATATGGCCTGAATAAGCTACTGCATGTAACCAGCACTGTCTGATTACCTTAAACCTAAGGAGTCCTGGACTATTTGGCTCTTTTTGAAATATTTTGTGTATGAATTTGTGTACCACATACAAATCAGTTTTTGGTGAGCTATTGCTTTAATGTTAATCTTAACAAATAAGCATGAACCGATTACTCATCCTTGACTTTTGAAGGTACTTACACTCTCGTCGAGTTCATTTTGGAGCTTCCTGTGGGTCTCTGCAATCTCCATAAGAACCACACCTAAAAACATCAAGAGCAACGTTTAGTATTGGAAAATCATTACAGAGAAAGAGAATCTTGATGTGACTGTATGGTTCTGTGGTTTTGTACTGGGCCCAGGCTCGAGAGGTTTTTAAGTAAGAGTGTGACACTTAGGGAAATATACTTCCTTGCATAGACTGTATTTAAAGGTGGAAGAATTGACAGCTCCCTAAAAGTGAAGGCAACATGTCTCAATCGCTGCATAGAGTCTGGCTGCAAAATAAACGTTTAATACATTTATCTTTAAGGTGCTTTCTGTCCTTTAACGTAGCTCTTGACTCACTGGTGCATATTTAAATATTTATCTTTCCAGGAAGTTTAATTAGTAATTTGATGCTAATAAAATGGGGTTCACCATGATAATTGACAGCTGAGATTACCTGTATAAACGTAATCTTGTTTTTTATCAAGCCATACATCTATCTTTACAGCCCCCATTTTACATATGACTTATCTCCTTTCAATATTTAAAGAGCTGTCAATAAGTAATCTCTATGAAAGGTTCTGGTATTGTGTGGCCAGATACAGAACAGTCTCCATTCATGGACAGGCTCCACTGTAGATAGAGCAGCATATGACATGAGACAATGGGAGTGAGTCAATACTGTAAACAGAGGTGGACAATCATAGGTAAGCAGTTTATAGTGCTACCTCTGTCACAATGGGGTGAAATCTAGACTGGAGGTTTACTATAGGACACGGCGTTCTGGTGAAACCTGTTAAAACAGTATGGAACAACACATCTGGACATGTGACAGTGTCATAATGAGAGACTTCATGGGTTTCATCACCTTCGGAACAGGTGCCAGGTTTTACTTTCTTCTTAATTTGATCCTGCACCTTAAAGATGAACTCCTCTGGCCTCACACACACCTGACCCACGACCAGGCATTCCTCCCCACACGCCTCCACTCAAAGCAAACAACCGTAATAACCCGGCGGCACAGAGGTGCACTTCTGTGATCCAGCAGGCAGCGTCCAGCTACAACAACATTGCCCTCTGAAGGTCACCAGAACGTACTGGTAAAGGCTGCCTTTGTCCCTCGACAGAGAGGGGTGGCGCTGGACGCTGGAGCTGTTTGTACAGCCCCAACAACGGGCTGCGTGCCGTGGAAGAGGGCAGGCTGAGGATTTCTGGGAGGGCGCTCAAAGAGGCCGTTGTACACCTGCAGGATTCACCTTTGGGGTTAACAAGGTGTGAACACATGCCCGAGGGAGGCTGCAGAACGTTTTGCAGTTTGGGAGGAATACACACTGTGAAGTGCATGATTCTGTCATATGAACAAGTGAAGAAGGGGAGTTGGCGATGAAAGCGACAGAGTGTGAAGAGCTCTGAGATTTCATGCCTGCTGGTTTTCATTCCATGGAATAAAAGTTAAAAATAATATTTCTAACTCTAGTGAGAATCAAAGTCCACACATAAGACGCACCTGGTTACACAACTTGTTTAAAATGTCTACCAGTTGTTCAAGTTCATGAACAACACCGGCAAGCCTCTCCTCCGTTTATCTTATCTTTTATCTCCCTCTGTTGACAGCAATGCGATCGTGAGTATAAGTGCCAAGATAATCAAATCTCCCCTGGAGATTTTCAAATATATCATAAAGTGTATTGTGTATGTAGATACTGTGAGTCACATTGAGAAAGTGAACTTTGACCATTAAAACACACCGTGTTTTCAACTCAGCTGATATGACGACATATGCCAAGGGGAAAAACACCAAGTTCCAAGAGAAGGGTGACAAAGCATAATAAAATATAATATAAAAAAAGAGAGATCCTTTGGTTTTGTGATAAATAAGCTGCTTAAAATAAACTCTTCCTCTTGAGAGCATTAATTTGTTCCCTTTCTTTGCACCACCTGTATGAAATGCCTGTTTTACAAGACAACTGATAGGGCAGAGGGCGACGCCTTCACATTCCCAACAGGTGACGTGGTTAATGAGCTGGCAGTGCCCTTCGCCTTCCTATCTCCTGCCTATCTGGAGTGTGGTGAGGGAGCTGTAGCATGTGTGGTGGCGCCGGCCGAGCAAACAGCAGCCGGCGACCTGCTGGCACCTTTTCTCCGGCTCACCTTTATTTCACCACTTTATCGTTAGTGCTGAGGTCAGCGGCGGCCGTTGGTCATCTACTCTTCACGCTCCACTAACACGCTCGTGCATCAGTCGGCGTGTACGTGCAGGCTTAAAGTGAGTGGGATGAATGGAGCCACCTCCTGTGTGACTCAGGGCTGAACAGTACCTCAGTGCAGGTGGTGATAGGTCGTGTTTGGTGGCTGCCACAGATGAGCTACTCCTGCCTCTTATTCATAATGATGTTACTGTGACTCATGGTAATGGCATCATGGAGGAAACACAAATATTTACGTTGATTAATCTCCATAAGGACAATGGGAGTGTGATCTTACTAACTCCTCTGTCATCCATTGAGGGGAAATCCAGTCATCTCCATTTACAACCACCACACCTTGTTGAAACAAACTGGATCTCACAACTCCTAGAATAGGGACATATTTCCAAAACTCTAAGAACAACCACAAGCAACAACCTTGATCCAGCTCCAGATCAGATAATGATTTACCTGTAGCTTTCCTTTTTTGGTCAACTAAAATTTCCATGGTCAAGAAGTAATTCCGACACTGCTTTGAGGCCAGTGTTTGTTGAACATATTGGAAATATAAAAGTACAGCAACACACTGTAGGCGCACACTGCAGGCTCTGTGGACGCACTACAGAAATTTGCATTCAGTTTTGAGCTTGCGTAAAAGAAACTCTTGAAACCCAATCACACTGAGAATATTCAGAACACGCACACAATTTAGACCGCATACGGTGGCACTACTGTTTCCCTATTTGCCTTGGTGAACCACATTTACACACATTTAACTTGCAAACACTGATTTGAATCTCGTATTTACATGTCTCACAATTTGCGTTTAATTTGCGTTGCTACCTTTATAGATCCTATTACAGTCTTTGCTCACCTAGAAAGACAGTACTACACGGGCATCAGTACACTACAGGCTGCAGTGCAGGTGCACCTCTCTGTCTCACCCGTAAATCCCCCTGCGCTGCCCACAATGCCTACGTGGGCTTCAGTCATCATAACCATCAGTTGACCTACTGTTATGCATTACTGTTGCCTCACAGATGAAGACTTAACTGGTTAACATCAATACGTTTATAAATTAACAAAATAGTGACCCAAAACTATCTATTGTCCATTATTATGCCCGACATTATTATGGGTCCCACACACAACTATTGATTCATGCCATATGATTGAAAGCTCAGGAATGGAACAAGGCTTTGTAGCTTATAGTTCATGCAGTTGACATATTTACACAATCATAACAATGTACACTATTTTAATTCTTATTGATCATTAATCACCTCGTCCATAAAAATGTCAACAAAGGTGAAATAACACCCATCATCTTCAAAAGTCCTGACCCTTGAATTTTCAGTGATGCATTGAATGACATAAAAGCTACATGTTCTACATTTTATCACTAATTGTTCTTTAAAACACCCCAAAGGATTAATAGATGAATCATACTAGCTGCTGATTATTTTATTGGGCTAATTAATAATCATTTCTTCACACACATACACACACCCATACTAAAAGATGTGTAGAGCAGACTAGGTGCCATTCTTGACTACTGATTATCAGTTTAGCACACAAATAATAATCAAAAGTGACCGTTCTAGTTTGTATTAATCCAATGTTTTTTTACAGATTTGAGGATCGACTCTCATTCAGCATGTGGACTGTGTCTGCAGCAGATCGATCGCATTGACAGGTCCCTTAACACAGACTGATGACCTGCCATTACACACAGCACATAACACTTTTTGATTATAATAACAGGTTTCTGCAATAAGTGTTAATTTAGCCGACATGATTCAGAGAACTTAAGGCAGACCTCAAATAACCTAAAAAGCTAAAGTTTGAGGTTTCCAGCGATTTCCAATTACATACTGTCTGAGACCTGTAATATCCCCTGATACTGAGGGTTCCAGAAGAATCGCAGGATATTTTTGTGAACCGACGGGAGTGTTACAAGGTTGTAGAGTCTCCAACTTCACGCCTTATTGGGCAGTAAGCCTGTGATCCTTTCGGGAAACTACCGATGGACTTGAGAGCCTTAAGTTTAATGGTGAGTGCAGAACGGACAATGGTGTTTGAGCTCTGGGATCATTAGAGAGTTGTGGAGTGTGACGAGTGAAAGAAGAATCATAACTTCCCTTTTTGTTTGACTTATTTATATTGGAAATATCCTGAGGGAATCCTTTCAAATTTGAATTGGTTAGATTTGGGAGGTCAAAGGTCAAGACCATGTTGGCCATATATATGATATTTCAAGTCTGCCTTTCAGTGGTCAAAGGTCACTGTGACCTCATGAGTCCTGAAAATAATGTATGTATACTGAAACTGCACTGGTTGGCAGAGGCACACAACTGCTGCATGGAAATTCTAGTTTTCAAACAGGCGTACGTCATTGTCCCTGGTTCCCTGGGGTTGCTGATGTCTGTTCTTAAAGGCCCATCATGTGCAGATAAAATTGGTTTGTGTCTACAGAGCAAATACTCCTGTGAAATAGGTCTAAGACGTTTGAAATGTCACAGACAGCAACAACAACTTCAACCTCCCTACAGAAGAAATGACTGCTCTCGAAAAACAAAACCCAGTTAGAGTGGCTATCAGCGGGAAACACTCAGCAATCTCGCCGTTCCGAATCCTCCTTCTCCGGGGGAAAAGAAAAACTCTGGCTGACAACACCATTTCTCATGCTGTCAGTATACTTAAATATTTCAACAACAAAAAGAACAATTTCGACTAAAGCTTGACAAAACAGCTCAGAGAAAAGGTGGAAGGGGTGGGGTTCGTGCTATTCTTTCTCCATTTGTAATCTCAACATTTCAGTCCTTCAATAGGCCCATACCTGCTTTTCACAGTGGAATAGCAACTCCCTGTGGAGTCAAGCACAGGAAGCTTCTAATTGTACACCCACTGAAACTGAATAATACACAATCAGATGTAGGGCATAACAGCCACACGGCCATGGTAATGTACAATAGGTGGAAAGCAATAAAATACAATTTATCCACCAGTGTAAAGCTATGATCTCAAAGGTAGTAGCTTTGAAGCGATGCACTCTACATATTTTATTCAACTATGGCCCCTGTGGCCCAAAGTATAATGAAAGAATAATGACACATTCAAATGTGCAATATGTTACTTCAACTCTCGATAGAAGCCACAGGTAAAGCTAATATGATGCAACTAAAAATTGTGAATAGAATTGTATAGTATGTTGTACGACGATGTAAGTACACAAGTTAACAAAATATAAAACATGGGTCTAGTCGGTTATAGAAAAGTTAGGTAAGATCTGGTCACCCTTTAATAATATTTGTGAAAGAAAGTACTTGATGTGTGTATGTATATATCCATGTATATAAAGCAGTGTAGAGAGTAGCTGTAACATCAGCTAATTTGTAAGATGAGGATCGTCCACTGCTACTGTCATAGTTCCCATGATACTATTGTAATATACATCTCTCACAATTTTCAAATATTTGGCATTGTTGGTACAACTGCTAATTAGTACAAGCATAAATCATGTAAGAGTCTGTGTTTCTCTTATTGTCATACAGTTTGAGCCTCCACACACACACAGATAAGACTTTCGGGTTCGGTGAGGCAGATGGAGGAACCCTGCTCTGTGTCTGTCTGTCTGTTTGCTTAGCGTGTTTGCTGCTGCTCTCACTGCAGCGTGTGAGAGAATTCCCACCGTCTCGCTGTCGTCCAGTCCAGCCCGTCAAGGAATAGCTGCATATCTGGCAGGTTGTGAGCTTTTTTTTTTTTTTTTTTACTCGAAGCCATTTTGAGACGTTTCTATATGGAGTTGGGATTCTTTTATTTCATGTCAATTTGGACCAATCAAGTTTCACTTTATACGCACACATTCAGCATCAGGCACACGCTGATATGAGCAGACGTTAAACATCTCACTCTCACTCACATTCCAGTACGGCTCTATTGAACAAAAACTCTGAACAGAGGAAACTAGACATAACTTGGGGGTGTTTGTGAAGTTGTTTTCGGTACGCAGTGAAAACGAAACCGCCCGACAGAAGAACATATCATTTAATGAAGCGATGAAGTACTGGCATTGTTGAGTGACAGCTGTGGTATGACCTGACAAACTCGACCAACGTTTCATAACACATGGGTATGGAGAGCTTCTCCTGTCACGGTAAATGTTTCACTGCACTCTGCTGAACAAATAAGAATCACGGGATGGCACTCAGCAGAGCACAAACCTCCGCAGAGGTGCCAACAAGCCCTTAAACCAATTAAAATCAAGCGCTGCACCAAATTTCACACAATTATAGATCTCAGTTCCCTAAATTTGCCAGATTTTCTCAATTTCCTCTAAATTTGATGGGTTCTTTCCTGACACCAAGTCCATTCTGTAGTTTTTGCGTAATCTTGATCAAAAACAAACAAACGGGTGAAAAACTAACCTCCTTGGAGGTTATAATCTGGAACACACATTTATTTTCCGAGTGAAAATATTTCTGTGAGTGCAGTGTTAATTTAAAGTCAGAGGGATTTCGTGTCAGTCTCTGAAGCTTATCTGAACAGATCTCATCCTGGATCTAGATGTCAGCCTGCTCTGCTGACGTCTTATTCTAGGAAATGACGGCTGTCTGAGAGTCTGCTAAGTTAGTATTAAGAAAGTCCGGGTAGTTTCCTTTTCAGATAGACGCTTCTATAATTATCCAATCTGCTAAAAAAACTTGAAATCAAGGTTTAGGTGCTGATTGGTCAGAGGAATATCTTAATGCAACACTGCCCACTGAAATGACCTCACTGTGACGTCTGTAGCTTCTGCCCCTTTCCTCGCTTCGTTGTTTACATTTCCACCAAATGTGACAGACCGATCCAATCTTGTGTCTCTCACACTGTGACAGCTCTGTGAAAACCACTTCCCCCTTCACACAGGCTGACGTTTCATCAAAATCTGTTTGACTTGGCAGTAATGCAAATGCCAACTGAAAGAAGAGAGCTCTGTCAGAAATAGCGGTTGACAGTCCACAGGCTTTTTTCTCAAAGCCAGGCATCCAAATGTAAGTAATATTCACTGCGGTCACCGTTTTCCTTTAAAAGACGATGACAGGATATTATCTCTCCATTTGAAACTGTCCCCCTCTGACTCCTTGCCTGCATATCAACCTGATATGACATGAGGCCACGCAGTTTTTAAAACCAGAATATAAAACAAAGACTTGATGAATTTAGCAGCACTGCATTAGGGACCCCTGATAGAATAATTAGAGATGAGTCATGGGATGATTGCAAAACAACCTCGAAGACATGATGACAGCCTCAGAGAGGAGAGGGAGCATGAAGTGAGCCTCGGTTCTGCTGCTGCTGTGTCACCAGGGTTCAGTCAGGGTTATTGCCAGATGTTTGCGCTATTGATTCCATCTTTCTGCACTTACAAAAATGTCCCCAAGCACTTCTATGAGATGACAACTATTGCGTGGGTAGGATACATGTTTGAGACTCCAGCCAGCAGCCATAGGGGGTGCAGCTCATCTGAGTCTGTCTAACTTGAGATAACTTTCCAGACGAGCACCTAAAAACCTCACAAATTAACTGAGTAATTGTGTTATTTCAATGAATCGACCTGCAGTCCTTTAACAAGAGATAATTGGCCTTGAGACTTCTGGGAGTCCTGTCAAGTCTAACCTTCAAGTTAGTCAAGAAGTTGTGCTTGTAAAACTCCACAAGATGGTGTTTTTACAGTTGTTTTTATGGAAGGTCGCTGGCTTCAGAAAGAGCTGGGATAGCTGTTTCCACCTGTTAACAGGTTTTACACTTAGTTACTATAGTATAGTATGTTAGTCTATTCAGAAGACAAATAAACATGGTTCTGCTTTTCTCATCCCACCCTTGAGAAGAAAACCAAATGTCGAATTATTCTTTTAAAGGAGACGTATACTTTTAAAGGAGACATATACATGTACTTATTCTAGCTGTTCTAGGTTGTTGGTGAATATAAAAGTTCTGCAATGTTTCAAAACCATAAGTTTGTGGTAATACGAGCTCTGCTGCCCGTAAAGTTCCTGAACACCCTCGTCATTAGCCCGGACTGACACTTCTGCATCACTGTGATGTCATGTGATGTAACTTTTTCAAGTTCAAGTCTTCATCACAGAGACGTTCCAGTCTGGATTTCGATGACTGTCGGTAGATTTGACTTGGACACTCACCAAGCTCTCTGGAGACCGGAGACACCATGGCATTCTCCCCGATCTTTGACACTGCTTCAAAATAGACCTTTCCGGCAAGAGTCATCGCTGCGTGGGGAGACACACAAACATCGTCAAGTTACTCGCTGGTTATAAACAAGATTTAAAAGACCTTTTTGTGTTCTGGTGTAAGAGGATTTTCGAGGGGGTGAAAACTTTGATTACCTGTGACGGATTTCTCATAGTTCTTCCCGAGGGTGACCAGGGTCCTCAGGCCCGGGTTGAACTGCTCCATCACATTCTGGGACAAAGAGCAGAGAAACAAAATATGTGGAGGGATGCAACAATCACCGCCCTTTTCTTTGAGATTAAGAATTCATTCTGACACGTCACACCAGGAAAAGCACAGGTATAAATGATCAGCGATTACTGGAACTCCCCTGTTAATGTTATCAGGAACAGCTTGGCATTTCCTCCTATGACTAGTCAAAATATCTGCTTCACACATGCTTTCGTTCTCTTTCTATTGCTCTTTGACATCCCTAATTTCTTATCCTTTTGGGTTTTTCACAGGAGGGAGCTTAGAAGTCATGAGGGTCATTTTTGTGGGAGTGGGTGGAGAGCAACAATACAAAAAAACAAGTGCAAACGTTAGAGCTGTTGCTTCTATAAATATCAACCATGCGAGAACAATAAAAACTTTCAATTTTTAACCCGACCCCTACGCCTCTGTCCAAAGAGCCAAGTCCCAAACAAAGTCTCGGCTATTAACAGTGTGGACCTCATCAAGCCCCCCCCGACCACACTTCTCTCTCTCCTTCCCCCCTCTTTCCCTCTCTTTTATCTCACTTTCTATTGAAATGACTCAACAATCAAGTTCTGTTCACCTCCTCGGCTCCATTCCCCAGACACACCCTCGGCAGAACAATAAAGGAAGGGGTAGGTATGACTTTACATGCAGAGAAGAGGGCAGAGTGGAGGAGAGAGAGAGAGAGAGAAAAAAGGGAAATATGGCTCCTTGTTTTCTTTTTTTTGTTTCCCTCTCTCACTCGGTTTCTCTCTCTCTCTCGGTTTCTCTCTCTCTCTCTCTCTCCCAGCTGAAACTGTGTTATGAGTCTGTCACACACACACACACACAATCTGTATTGACAAACCAGTGAGGACATTCCACACTTACGCGAAATAAAGCATATGGAACCTATTTATATTTAATATATTATATACAATCTATTTTCTTTGTTAAATTTTTCTCCTCATGTTCCTTTATTTTATTAACAGAGTTTCTAATGCACGGTTGCTATATAACTAAAGTTGATCAGTATTACTGACATTTAAGTCACGATCAACTTTTTCAACTTCAAGAAGTGCTTTCTCTTATATGTTTCTTATTTTTGTTGATATATGGGGAGACATGAAATCCTCAAAGGAACTTGAGTCCACACACACACACACACACACACACACACACACACACAGGCTTATCAAGTGTGAGATGCAGCAATGTAAAGTTGATTAGATTAGCCTGGGCCGACTAAACAGGACTGATCCCATGATCAAGTGGGTATTGATCTGGTTTTAGTGGATTGATTTGATTGTTGGGTTGTGTTTAAACGCCCCCCCCCCTCTCATCACACATGAGACAGGCAGGAGGACTTGGACTGCACTTTGATTTACACAGTTTCTAACAACAGGGTGCGTCCCTATTGTTTGTTTGACTTTTCAGGCTGTTAATAGACTTCATAAATACTTTCTTTCCCTGGTAAACAACAAGTTGTGCAAGTTGCTCACATAGGTGATTCCCTACAGTGTGAACGCAAGAATAACGTGTGTTTGATATGCAGTGGCTAATAAAAGGAAATAAATCTCCCATAAAACGTGACCGGTCCCAATGAAAAGATAATTATTAAACCAGTCTGACTTGTTTTATGATCAGGGGGAAAATGCAACAAGTGGAATCACAACACAACTATGAAAGGCTGGTGTCCAAACACAAACCAAGCACAGCCTATTATCCACCAATGATCGACTGATGAGTTGAGTTCTGTGTGTCACTCACCTTGTACGTGCTTTCTGTGAGCTTGCTCACACCGTCTGGAGCCCGAGACATGATGGCAGCTTGTTTCCCCAAATCCCACAAGAACAATCAAAATAAAAACAACTATAAAAAAAATAAAGAAAAATATAGATGGAAGGTTTTCGTAGTGCAAGGTGCTCACTTCACTGCGAATAGTAAATCCCAGAGGCGGACCTGCTGCCTGTCTGCACCCTCACCCTCACTGAGCGCATGTGGACACAGAGACGCTCAGCAGCCGAGGGGGGAGGACGTCACACTGACAGGAACAGCGAGAGGAGGCGGGGAGGGTGTTTGTGTGACGTCGGAGAAGGCGTTACACTAAAAGTTCTGGTGTTTATGAGTGATTGTGATTTTCCCATCATTATGATTATTATTATGAATATAATGGTTATTATTATTATTGTTGTTAATGGTATTGTTATTGCTAGTTATTCAGTTAGTTAGTTAAGCTTTATTTGCGAAAACTGAATAGGCCTATAAGTGACCAAATACACCTTAAATCCACAGGGATTAAAACACACAGACTTTGGTTCCAGTGTTTCCAGAGACAAGATGAATATAAACCTTGTGTAAATTGTAAACCAAGGCCATTATGATCACATGTTGTGAGTCCCTTAATCAAAACATAAAACTATGCATAACATTACAAATAATACAAATAATTATTATCTTTATCATTATAAAAACTTTAAATGTTCTTTATCTAGTAGACAGAGTAAAAATAGAATACTTTGGGCCATTATTACCAAAGTAGCTGAAATCAAAAGTAGACCTAGTTTTAGTGCAGTAAAATGTGACATATGTGAGTTTTAAATTCGTAAAATATTACATTGCATTAACTGTAAATAAAATATATATATAAAAAAGGATTTACCTATTAACATTAAAGTATAGACTTTCATTTCAACCGATTGATGAATTGTGTTATGCACATTTATCTTAATTATCATATTTGTCTGCTCCACTTGACAACATGCCTTGTAATTTCTAATTTAAAATGTAGAAACTGTCACTGTAGGGTTCATGGCCCTGTGGTTGTGTAGTTCCTGGGTGTTTAGCGCCACCATGTGGATATGTCTTGTTCCAGTCTAAAACATTAATATTTTCTGTCTTTATTTAATTCTCTTAGAGACATTCAGGATATCCCTGAATATCTATGATAGCATGATTACATTAGAAAGAAAATATTAAAAACACAACTGAAATCTGTAGTTAATTTAAACAGAAACGCAATTTAAAATAAATATATGATATATATATATAGTCTATAGTATATAGATTATATATAAATACAGTTACATGTTAGCATAAAAAAGCATGAACATTGAAACAAGAACACAGAAAACAGATAGAAGTTGAGGCAGGGAAGATAGTGATGAAGAATACAAACCATTTACCATTGAAGATTTTTAATGAGAGGCTGACTCAGCTAATTTAGACTCGGGTGACCTTAAGACAGTCATTTGAGCAATGTTGATCAGCCAGTTTAATAATCTCCCCTTAGGCTGCAGAGAAACAAACATTATCAAACTCTCTGAAGGCCTCAGCCAACTAATAGGGATGGAATATTGATCTAAGATTCCTCCACTGTCCTTGTGAAATGACTCTTTACGTCTCATTTCGGTTTTCCGGAAAACCATGAAAATACAACATGCAACATAAAAGACGATGTCCCACAACTCTGGGAGGAATTTGACCCAGGCCAGAAGCCTCCTGTTCAAAAGCTGGTTGTGTCTCTGCAGCCACATGATTGCAACGCATGGTGACAATTTCAAGCCTTTACAGCCCCCCCCACCACCACCACCACCACCAGCAGCAGCAGCAGCCCACACACCCCTTGTACAACCACTCTGCTTTAACTTTATTCCTACTGGAGGTCCTTGCAGTGATCTCCTGCTACAGCGACAGCAAACATGGAAAGGTAAAAATCTACAATCTGCTTCCTTTAAGACTTTTTGTCACGTTTCTACATTTTCATCCTTAAACTTTTGGACATGTGCCGCAGAAAAAATACCTTCTGGATCTTGATGCTTCTTCTCCTGGTGCTCCTGGGTGTGGCAGGGACTACGGACCCTTTGTCAGATTTAGGTAGGTCATCCAGATTTTCTTTTATACATTTCCTACAATCATAGTAGCTTTGTTAGTGATATATATATATATCTTCTCCTTTAAACAGAACATGTGGCCGGGAAGCTGGTTTTCTATCAGATGGAGGGAAATGCCACCTTTGTGAGAGACATGGGAGATCTGGCGTCAGATGTCCCCACAGAGACCATGTTTGAACTCTTCGATCCCCAGAGGAATTTCAGCAGATCTAAATTCACCTATACCTGGGATTTAGGCAACGGGTACAAGGATTCATTTCTTAACATTTTCACAAAAAGTTTTGGGTTGTTTTGTCTGTTTTTAATTTCCACTTCTTTGGATCTGTGATGCAGAGAAGTGATCCAGGGGACAGAGCCGGTTGTCCGCTTCCATTACCCAGAGTCAGGGAACTACACACTGCGACTGAAGGTGGGAGTCAATATGACCAAATACACTCCTGCAATCACTGGGGTCTACTCCACAGACGTTCAAGTGCTCGGTTTGTATTTCCTGTAGACATATCAGCAACTTACTGCGATTAGACGAGTAGAAAAGTGCTCATGTAATGTTTATTTTAAAAAAAATCCGTAGAAGTAACTCTCAGCACTAAATGAGATCAAAGAATATATTTAAGTAAAAGTACATTTGTATTGTTCCAAAGAAAACCCTGAATAACTTCAAACCGATATCAATGTTTAGATGCCATCAAAAACATTGAGCTGAGGAGCCCTTCAGATTATGAGGTGTCTCAGGACTCCAGTTTGGCTTTTCACGTTGATGGAAGGTAAGCTGTATTTAGTTTGTTCATCTTCTATTATGTTTTAACCGCCTGTTAATTTGTTTGTCTTTGATTTGTTTGTTTGTTTGTTTGTAAGGCCAGGCAGTTTTATTTATAAAGCATATGTCATACATTGCGGTTTAGATTCAAGGTGCTGTCCAAGGACATTAAAAACAACACAGACACAATATAAAAAGAAACAAATTTAAAATCACACCGCCCAGTTCAAGATGATTTTCAAGCAAAATAAAAAAGATTAAAAAGAGCACAAAAAAAGAGGTAAAAGAAATCAAAAGGTTAAATCTGTGTGCATTTTCTTGAATATAAGTTGAAAGAGTTAAATAATAGAGACATAATGATTGCGTGACCTTAGATGTTGTGAAAAACAATCATGTAAACAATATGACATGTCAACAACTGGATGGATTTCCACAAAAATTGGTTGGAGGAAGTGCAATGAGTCAGGGAGGAGCCCGTTTAATTTGACATTTGATCCAGATAAGGGTGCGGATCCATGAATTACTTTTTTTTACTTTATTCTTTTTTTACATTTTCCCTGATTTCACAGGGATCTTGTTATAAAAAAATCAGGGCATGTTTATGGAACTAATATCTATGTGTGTGTGTGTGTGCGTGTCTTTAGTCCTCCTATGTGGGTGTGCTGGCGCTTCCTGCCCTACTGTGTGCCGGACACGATGGGCGGCTGCACACTGACCATGTTGTATGAGAACACCCTGAGGCTGAACCACACCTTCACTTCGGCCGGCGTCCACTGCCTGGACATCAGTGTCCGCAATGAAATCAGCAAACTGCAAACCTCCTTCAGTCTCTATGTCAAGAGGAACAGTGAGTGACCACATGTACAGTAAACACACACACACACACACACACACACACACACACACACACACACACACACACACACACACACACACATTACATTAACTCATTGATTTAAAACCTTAACCTTGACCTTAATTATTTTAATGTATTATTAAGTTATGTGGACTTGCTTTTTTTCCCCATTTGGAAGATAAATCCCAATAATATGACAATATTACAGTGTCAACCGATTCAGGTCCCCACAACATGAGAAATATGTCATGGACCACTCTCTCTAACACACACACACACACACACACACACACACACACACACACACACACACACACACACACACACACACACACACACACACACACACACAGGCTGTTTCTCATTCAAAGATCCAGACACGAAAAAAGTCACAAGTCATATGTCTCATTTACTGCAAATTATTTGTCATTTTTGGTTATAAAACCATCTGTTTAATAATGTCAAAAGTGCACCGTCATCGTGCGCTGTCCTGGCCCGTGGCTGCAGAGTGTAGTTGCACATGTTTCACAACTCATCCCAAGATTGGACAGAGGGCGGGCCCCAAGCAATTGCAATTGTCTTTGTTGCATTTGATTTTGCATAACTAAATATCTGTAGTTGTTAGTCATTCTACCAAATAACCTTTCTCTGTTTTGTTTCGCAACCACTAACCCCTTTGATCCAAATCACTGTGACGACTTTTACATGATCAACAACTCTCCCCCTCCCACGTGATGTCAGGCTGTGAACGACCCTGAGAGATAGATTAATAGATAAGATAGAAAATCTCCATTGTCCGCTTGTGTGGAAATGTGTCTGTGGCGACAAAGCCGAGCACATGATGTGATAAAACGGGTTCAAAGTAGTTCACACATTGGGATTCCACTTCCAACATAACTGATATATACAATTTAGTGACCCAAACCGGTTCTAATCCCTGGAACTATTAGTCAACTTTCTAAGTATCCATTTTATAATTTCAGTTTAACTTGACAGGAGATAAGGTTTATAGATAGTTGCTCTTGATGGGACACATGGACCATGGAAGATGTTCCCATGATGGATTAACTGCAGAGTCTCAGGAATGTAAAGTTGACATGCAAGGTAATGAGTTCTGTACACTCAAGCACCAGAAAAATGCGAAAGCTTTTAAAGCGACGTAATATTTTCCTTAACACAGACACTACAGCCGGAGCATTCCTGTGTCTCTCTGTGGTGATAACTCCTTCTTATTTCTGACACAAGCAATGCAAAAATATCAAGAAAATGTAAAGAAGTAGCTCTTTATCTTTCATTATTTCCTTTTAACTTAATAACCATTAAGTAATTATACGCCTATAATATAGCCTGTAACTTTATCTGTTGTATGGTAAATAAATTACATTTGTCTACTATTGATACAAACTGAAGATCAACATACAGGCACCAAATATCTAGAACAAAGAAAATCACAAATGAAATAAAATGATATCATAATAATCTGACGATTGACCTTATTCTGAATAAGTTTCGATTGAGTTGCTAATAGAATATCCCATTCATAGTCCTATTAACAGTACATGACAGAGCATAGAGATGCCAAAAGGGAAATGTTGAAGTATCAACCAGAGGCTTAAAATGGTAGAGTAATATCTGAGAATACAATAACAATGTATACAAACAATTCAATTTATAGTTATTATTAAAAAACAATACTTTCACAAAACTCTTTTTTGACCCATAAGTATTTGATATGGCCACACATGACGCCACATGAAAATAAAATGTGGGGTAACCTCAGCGAGGGAAGTTCCAGCTCCACCTCCTCCACCAGTGGAAAGACGTCGCATGAAAAGAGATGCGTAAATATACACGTGATCCATAATCACAACAACACACAAGTAAGAGTATACACATAGGAGCATCCATATTTGATCATAGAATAGAATATATCAGAATATTGTTGACCATGTAATCAAAGTCAATGATACTGTAGATCAGAAAGATGCAGCAACATAACCAAAAGAGAAAGAATATCTCTGAAAACAGGATTGGTTTCTTTTTTTGGGTAAAATATTGCTCATCTATCTTGTTCTCATCCAATTCAACCTTATCAAACTGATTTCTTGAATCGTTCTATTCCTAGAAGAAGGAATTCATTCATTTGTAAACTCTGACTAAAGCCCTTCAACGTCCGCAAGGCTCCCCTACCTCTCCATATAATTCCCTGTGTAGACTTAATGTCATTTTGAATCCAAATAAACCAAAAATCCATGACTCTTCGTACTGATTTACCAGTTTCATCCAAGCGCCTACATGCAGCTAATAATTTCTTAATGTTTTATAATCGAAAAGATTCTAGCTGGGATGAGCTGTGTTGTGTCATGAGGTGTTTCAGAGAAAATGTGGCATTTAGCCGTGTTAGTTCCACAGACAGCGAGGAGTCAGGGGGCAGCGAGGTCAGCACATGTCTGTAATCGATTTGCTGCTGTAACGATCCAAATGAAACTCAGATAAACAGCTTTTGATGTCACATTCGAATGGAAAATCGTAACTTTACTTGGCTCTGTTTGGTTGTTTCGTTGTTTGGTTGATTGATTGATTGATTGATTGTTTGTTTCTTTGTTTCTTTGTTTGATTGATACAACAGACAGCATCTTCCTTTATTTCACCCGAAATGAGATCTACACATAGATATTAACAAACATAGATGTTTACAAACATAAATATTTACAATAATTTTAAATCAGAAACACTCAGATTAACTATTTTCACATGAACAGCACTTTCAAATATTGTTATCAATTAGAACTACACTCACAGATAACACGCTTTTTCTTCTTCCTGTTTCACTCGCAGGCAACCCTCAACTCTTCTTCATGCTGTCATGTGCTGCCGTCCTCATCGCCACTTTCTCCTTCATCGCTGTCATCGCCTGCCGCAGCAGAACACAGGTACATAAATGGCTTAATGTGCTGCTAAATCTTAGAATTAATCACGTGTAAATGTCATCTTTAATACGTCGGCGTAACTTTTCATGACCCTGGGTTTAATGGGGATGACAGGACATGGATATAGTGCCATAGTTGGTTTCTTCCAGGTCATAAAAGTAAGTAGTGGTGGAATAAAGTTCTTCATCACAGTATGATATTGTTTTAGATTAATTGATTAATGTTTGTTTGTGAACCTCCTTGATTACATCAATGGTTGCATGCTCCCAAACGACCACAAGGAGGCGATCTGCATCCAGAAATAAATGATACCCGAGCAGAAATTTGAGTGAGAAGTAGAAGCTCCCTGGAAAACCAACCTGCTTTAAATATATGTGACGGATCTTTATTGTTTGTGCATTTGCAACAGACATTTCACCTATTAACCCTTTGATAAATGTCATTTAGCAGATTCCTGTGTCCAGTAACGCTTTATACCTGAAGAATCCAGAGTCAGAAGGCCAGAGCACGATTCTCTTTAAATTCTCCAACCTGGAGAGAGGAGAGAAGGAGCCGCTCCTCCTGCAGTGTGGGACTCAATACATCTCCTAAGCACCAGAGTTCCAGAGGCTGCTACATGCACATGTATATACATTTGGTAGCAGGAAATACACACCTATGTCTTTATAGAAACAATAACCACTTTCCTCGTTACACATATCAACATGTTATAGGTTTATATCCATGCACCTGTGGATGATCAGTACACAACCCGCTGCCTAATCTGTGGTTCAGCAAGTCCAATACTGTCTGCATTGTCCCTTTAAGATAGGTGAGCTTGAAGGCTGACATTCACTCATAATTATTTAATAGCTCAAGTGTAGGTCATGTTTGCACTGCACAATACTATACTCTTTTGTTTATGTATTTTTTCCCCATATTGATGCATACCTTTGAACCTGACTTTGCTTTGCTTTCAATAGAAGAATAAAATATAAAAATATTTTCTTTGTAACAACGCTCTGTTTTGATCTTTGTCAAAGTGGAAACCAGAAGCTGCACATTTGAAGAGCAACAAATGTGCAGAACACGCTCAAACACCACAGCTTTAGATGCTACAAAGACCAGTTTGTTTTTCGGATTAGCTGGCATGTTAACATGGAGGATGACTGTGAGCTGGAGGAGGCTGATGATGTTTTAAGATCCAGACCTGATAGGGTTGCCAATTTATGAATTCTGTACATGAAAGGTAGGTTTTATAAGCTATATTAATATAATACAAATAATACAAAATAATACTAATATCTGATTATCCAGCTGTGGATCAGGAGGTATAGAGGGTCATCTACTGACCAGAAGGTCGTTGGATCGATCCTCGGAGGCTTAACCCCAAATTGCTCCTGATGACTGTGACAACAATGTGTGAATGGTGAGGGATGGTTAAAAAAATGCACATGGGTGTGTGTGTGAGTGTGTCTTGCACAGTAAAGTGCTGTGAGTGGTGGATAAGACTGGAAACAAGCTGAACAAATACTGTTTAAAAGTACCTGCTTTTGGCAACTGAAAGTGAGGTGATCACCAAAGTCATCAGGATGTATCTTCTGGGAACCCAGTATAATGTATATGGACAAAATTCACTAGTAACACTAATCAATAATTCATTATTATAGGCTGAAATGTATAACAAATACATAATGAAGAAAATGGAGCTTTACAAGTAAACACTTTGAGGGAGACTCAGTATTCTTCCACATTAAGTAACATGTGCTAAGTATCAAGAGAAAATGGTTTGAGTAGAACTTAACCAAACAAAGGGGATGGCGTATAATTACCTCACACAAAACAAAATCCTTGGATCCTTGAATATATTTGGAGATTTTTCAAAGTAAAGTCCAACACTTTCACTGTGGAACAGATCATTTCAGGATTTTCACTGTAGAAAATAGATCATTTCAGGATACTTCTAAGTACTTTAAAAACACTTTGCTCAATAAGTTCAGAGAGAGACTGATATGCCTGTATTCAGGACCTATCTGACTACCTACATACTGAATAGCAAACATATTTACTGGATAGATTTGGAGATTTTTTAAAGTAAAGTCCAACATTTTCACTGTGGAAGACATAATTTCAGGATTTTCACTGTAGAAAATAGATCATTTCAGGATACTCAAAGTACTGTAAAAACACTTTGCTCAAATAGTTCAGAGAGAGACTCTGTGCCGTTTAGCGCATTGACGGTGTTTGACGACAGCTTTTCCCCCCGTTAGAGGTGTCACAACATTCATTCACCGCGACTCTCTTGATGAATGCCAGCTGTCAGAGATGCAGCGAGGAGCGGCAGGTGCTTTGAGCATCGACCTTGGCGCTAAAACACTGCTGATGGTGACAAGTCTGCAGCGGTCCACGGCTCTTGGAAGAAGAACGCCTCATGAATCTGAATTCAAACGCCTCCCCTCTCTCCGATGAAGCTGTCTCCTGTAAATAGAAAGGGTTAATGAACATAATGCTAATGTACACAAATGTACCACCTTTTCATTACTCAAAGTAAACAAACCTGGGTTTTTGTATTCAAAGAAACCGTTTTGCAAAGATATTTGGCAAAGAAGGCAATGTGGCTTTTTCAACTCACCCAAAATACAACCTTTATGAGAAAAAATAAATGTCACTGTACATTTTTACAGAAAAGTGAGTTAAAAGATTTGTGAGTGTTTCTGTAATAAACACTGACCTGCTGTTGTTGTATCAGGCCTTCTCAACCATGTGAGTGAAAAATAAGAGGGAGCTCTAGTTGGAGATGTGTTATAGCAATGTGTTATGCAAGTTATAGAGGCTGTGATCACAACCCTGATACAGTCACCAATTAATATAACATTGATTCGCACACATATTGTAAATCCAATAGTCACTCTCCCTGTAGCTCTTTTTTGGTCTCCACCAACTCCTGGTTAGGTTTAGTTCAAAATGACAATAATAATATCTGTATGAGCAAAAAAGAAAGGAAGAAACGAACTTTAGCAACAGATGGAACAAGTAAAATCTTACCCACCCCCCCTTTTTTTCATTTTAATTTAAAAGATTTAGTGAATTGCCGCAATATTCCAGCTTTTTCACGACATTCATGGCTCAGCGAGAGCAGATGAGCAAATTTAAAGCAGACAAATTTACATCCTTCTGCCTGTCTGACTGTGATCCACCATCATCTCTATACGTATTCAGTATATTAAATGTGTTAAATATTTCCATTCCTCACGGTTTCTCCATCACAACTTTGATTGTAATACAGTGACTTTAGTCCCAAATGATTGTTTATCATAAACATAAAAATTCCTCCCAAATTATGCATTTAAGGATTTCTCTCATGTGAGACACCAGCTGGACGCCGGTTAATTTGCTTTATTTGACCCGTTTTGAATTCGGCCAGGTCTTTAAACTTCAGTGCCTTAGTTTTACATAGAGTGGGTTGGTTAGTTCTCTGTAAGTGGTTTTATTTACAACTCTTTTTTTTATCCAGCTCATAAAATCAGACGTGAAGTTCAAGCCCACACAGCTTGTCTTGCACGATTTCTTTTCCATTAGCATGTTCATTATTGATCCCCCCCCCCTCCCACACACACACACACACATACAGACATAACAAACTCATCCAGATAAAAGACTATAACATAGAGAGCATCCAGTGTCATTAGAAAATGTGAAGAGCGGTAAACAAAGACGTGTGTTCCACTTTGGCCTAAATGTACAAGCTGAATAAAATCTGTCCGCCGCTAGAAAAACAGCCTGTGTGAATTCTACAAACTTATCAGTCTGCGACGACAGTACAAAGGCGGCAACGACGGAACCATCAAGCTCTCGAACATCAAACCAGTCGCTGTCTATAATTACTCATTGTACATTTTACTCAACTGATTGTTTATTTGTTGATTTAAGGTTCAGCTGCTTCTGCGGCTTCCAAAAAGCTGATAATAGTTCAGGATCTTTGGGTTTTGTTGGTGCTACAAATCAAGGGTGTAACCCGGGGAGATTGGCATGGTCAAATATTCCTGAAGATTTCTACATGATTATTTCTTACAGAGGAATACACCTTAGAAATAATCACTATTATTATGCCAGATAATACCGACTGGCTAGCAGCCAAAGTAGCTCGAATAAAATTGGAGTGAAAAACCTTTTTCTTTGTTCGTGGTTCAAATTAAATTGAAATTGTTTTAAAAGAGTCAATCTATTTCATTCAGTGAGATGGTATGAATATTATGCCCTCGCTCACAATATAAACGATTACATTCAATCCTCAGCATAACATATTTACCCTACCTATTTTTAGAACTGTGTGTGGTCGCAGGCAGTCTCTCTGTCAAGAGGGGGTGTGTCTGTGGTGTCATCCGTGACCTTTCGGCCTCTCTTATCAGGTAAGCGTTGCTAATGCCGCCCAGGACACCTGCTGTTGCTCTGACCCAGGTCATCTGACTTTAAAGACCCCGCTCAGCCTGTGTGTCGCTAACCTCACCAGACCGACACATACCCAGAGACACTTAGCAGATCGGTCATGAGCTTAAACAAAGTCTGCAGCAGAGCAACTGGCTGATCTCGCATGACCCGGATTCATTTCACTCTTAAATACCTGAAACGGATACCGAGAAATATTCCAATCAGCAGGAAACATACAGTGTAATGGCTGTTGGTCATTTTCTTTATTTCCCACATTTTCATTTACAGACAAAGCGAAACATTTTCAGTATTTATAAAACATTAAATGGCACTTAAGTTTTCTTTCGAAGGCCACAGGACAAGGTTGACATCGCCTCATACATGTACACTCGCTTAAAACAGATATAACATTTTAAAAAAACTACAATCTTCCCGAGCAGAGACACTAGATAATGTAAGATCACACGACACATGCAATTATTAACATATGTTTCAATCTTTTGTTGAATGCTTGGTCACAATACCCACTGCAACACTGCAGATCACAAATAGTCACAAGATTGACGCTATGAATACATTTATATCTCGTTTTTGTTCAAATGGAAAAGGCAGGAGGGGGGAAAAGCACAGTGACAGACTCGCTAATATCACTTGCATCAGTTCCACATGCAGAGAATAAAGCTTTCCAATGAGCTGTGGTTTTCTCTAATGAGCCGGCAAACTAAATCAGTATGAGTGTTTCTTTTACTGAGTCTATTGCACACGTGCTCCAACCAGTGCCACGACACAGATAAAGTGCAAAATAGTAATCGTCCACTTACATTCCCCCTTAAATATATTGAACACGTCAGGATCAGAGGCTTGATGGATGTTGGCTTTAAGTCCATTTCCTAGTTAAGCTAGAGACATAACATTAGCAAGACCTGTTAATCTTTCCTCCCACACAGCGCACGCAAACGCCAGCTCACATGCCAATGCCAAACCCTAAGCTTTAGTCTGGACCTCAGCATACTTGTAGTAGTCGCAGGACCTGCGTGCGTCTGGCTTCAAAGCTTTGGGAGGTGGATGGAGGGAGGGGGATGGTGTTAATACCTGAGGGGACCTTTCTGCTACGGCGTGGGTGTACTGACGTTTTTTAAAGAACCTTAATCACGTAACAATTTGCACTTTGGTTTGTTCCCACATTGACACAGATCCACACGGGCATGGAGGTAACAAAACGTCTAAAACTGACGTGTGTATGTATGCAAGCATTTCCTGTTTTCAGAAATCCTAACACATAACCCAAATATACAGTATCTCTGTGCAAAGCCGATCAAACAACACAGTTACACATCCATGTATAACATTATGTTCGTTAAACCTGCTCACAGTAAGAGAAGGCATTAATTAAAATTGCTGAGAGGATGGAAACGCCAGTTAATCAAAGGAGAAGCAGTTTTCAAGCGTTGGGCAGCCGGTCCTGACACACCTCCAGAGGCCTTTTGAATGCCCCCCTCCCGAAAACCTCCACGTTGCTTGCCAGCCAGGAGACCACGTTCCCCGGGATGTAAGAACTGCAGTTGGCCATCGACTGGATCTCCACGGGCTTGAGCACGCGGTCCCAAATGTTCACCTGACTCAGCTCGCCCACGAAGGCCTGTCCGGCGTCGAAGCGCCCGCCCACCACGTCCTGTGAGGGCCACAAAAGGCAGGAGGTGCATTTTAAAGCATCGTCATCAACAACAGCACCATTATGCAATGTAATTATCTTTTTGAGTTGAAGGCGTCGTTAAGGTTTTTTTTTATGTCTGTTGTTGCCTCTCGCCTACACACAGTATAGTTTCAATCGAGGAACCCAAGGTCAGGTGCTTGGCTTATTTTATCCTGTGAATTTCATGACTTCAGCAGCTTGGTGACGACTGCAATTACAAAGCTAACACATTGTAATGGTGGAAATTTGGCTTCTTTTCGCAGAATTTCAAGTAGGGGGATAAAGCAAAATCTATCTATCTATCTATCTGTCTGTCTGTCTGTCTGTCTGTCTGTCTGTCTGTCTGTCTGTCTGTCTGTCTGTCTGTCTGTCTGTCTGTCTGTCTGTCTGTCTGTCTGTCTGTCTGTCTGTCTGTCTGTCTGTCTGTCTGTCTGTCTGTCTGTCTGTCTGTCTGTCTGTCTGTCTGTCTGTCTGTCTGTCTGTCTGTCTGTCTGTCTGTCTGTCTGTCTGTCTGTCTGTCTGTCTGTCTGTCTGTCTGTCTGTCTGTCTGTCTGTCTGTCTGTCTGTCTGTCTGTCTGTCTGTCTGTCTGTCTGTCTGTCTGTCTGTCTGTCTGTCTGTCTGTCTGTCTGTCTGTCTGTCTGTCTGTCTGTCTGTCTGTCTGTCTGTCTGTCTGTCTGTCTGTCTGTCTGTCTGTCTGTCTGTGAATGTGTTTAATTAAATCAAAGTAAAACAGGGAATAAGAGCATTAACCTGCTGATGGTTCTGGAAAAAACTTTAGACGTAGCTTTAGTGGGGTTAAAAACATCATCTCCACAGACGGCTGCATCTCTTTCCTCCATTCTCACATTTTTAATAACGCGCTGATTGGTCCAGAGGGAGACCACAGCATGTGCTCTGCAGTGACAGGTTTATTCTTGTCTCATAGATTTGTTTTGTCAAGATAACCTGCCGCCACCTTATTACCTCTTCTTCGTCTATTGTTTCCACCTGCAGTTTGCAGAGATGCGTCATAAGTAACACCGGTTGCTGGCAGAACATACTTGACATGAGGAATTGATATATTTGTTTAAAAAAGAAGAGAAAAGTCACTTTGTAAGGAAGAAATGTCATTTGTGTCCTCACTAAATGTGAAGACACAGGGATGTGTCGAATACACACAAACCTGATCACTGATATTCTCTGACATTTTGGGGTTGCGTACCTGCTCCTGCCCCAGGATGATGACTCCCCCTGGTTTGATCGGGTGCCAGGCAGCCAGGTTGTCACCGTTTCCCAGCTTCTCTCCATTCTGGTAAGCCTCCCATTGGCCGTCTCGTGTTGTCCAGCAGATGCAGATGTGGTGCCACCTTCCGTCTCGCACCTCCAAAGGCAGTTGGGCAACCTATTGTCACAATACACTGCACTTAGTAATCTTCGTTATGTGAATTAGACTCAAATTCCACACAGTTCAAGAGAGTTGAGAAAAAAGAAACTTCTTGCCTTGTCGTTGATGAGAAGCTCTATTGGGTTATTGCCCCACTCGATCAGCACAATCTCATTGGCTTGGCCCGGCACCCCGTACGAGAAGGGTGTCCCTATGCCGGGCAGGGCGCTGGACTTGATCCACATGCAGAGGGTGAAGGCGTACATCTCCGGTAGGCTCTTGGTGATGCGGCCGTACAGGTAGTTGGTCCGCTGGGGGAGGGACACCTTAAACTGCTCGGGGGACAAGAAATCTCCTCCCCCTGAATTGAGAGAGAGAGAGAGAGAGAGAAAAAAGAGATGAGAGGTGTTTCATGTCTTTTCTGAAAGCTGTTCGTCTCTGCCTGGGAGTGAAAGCTTAGAATCAAAAGCAGTACCTCCCTTTACAATACACACGCAGTCGTGGTTTAAAACAGCCTCACAAAGAAAACTCAACGAATGTGCTCGTCTCTCACTTTTATTTCACCATCCCTGATTCATCAGACTCGCTCCACTTTTTTACCTCTTGAGTGCCTTCCTCTGCCTCCTCTCCATTAGTGTATTATAAGGAAAAATAGGTTGGATGCTTTGATGTCATCATGCATCATTCCCTGGATCCAGGGTGGGTCACAGGGAGGCACTGGCCCCATCTCCAATCTGATTAGCCCCCTAAGTCCTTTCATTAGCTTTTTAATATACTGTATATAAACTAGTTACTCACCGACAATACTAACAACAAATATGTCAATTTGTTCTGTATTATATAAGCTTTTTTGTGCACCAATTAAAAATATCTATATTTAATGATGTGTGGTTTTGCTCAAAGCTACAGAGCTACACTAAACAAGGAATGACTTAAATGTGCACCTTACTGAATCAGCATAGATGTTGGACATATAATTGGACCCACTGTATAAATTGTGGCCCATTCTGGCCCCTGATTTAGAATAATCCCAGATCCACCACTGTCGCCCATCAATCTGCCTTTATCCAATGCACAGTGACCTTCGTATCTTCAGCAAAACTACAGTCTGAGACCGAGAGAACTCAGACTTTTGGCCAACACAGTTCTGTGATGTAAATGTCCCATACCTTTCTCCAGCTCACTGATCCGCTCCACCAGGGCGTTCAGAGTGCTCTCGGTCTTCAGCCTGTAGGCGGCCGTGGCGTTGGACAACATGCTCTTCTCCTCCTCCAGGTTGCTGACTTTCCTCAGGAGCTGCTTCTCCAGCTCCTGGAGGCGACGCTGCAGCAGGTCGCGCAGCTCAGTGGGGAAGGGGGCGCCGGATATGTTGGCGCGACTCTGCTGTTGCTACAGTATAAGGAGAGGGATGGGCATGGAGATAATTCGGTTGCAATGAGCCTGCTGAGAAGTGAAATTGATGCTTCATAACAACGTCTTAGACAAGCTGTGCTTCTGTGTGAGAGGCTGGCAAACCTGTGTATACACTTTTAGTTTTTTTTTATCAGTGGACGTTAGTACATTCTCTGTATTTTTTTGTCAAAGGTTCTGGTTAGTTTTCAGCAGTGATATTAAATCATCCATGTTAGTCCCTGTTTGTTCCTTTTACTTTAAATGTAATAATATTTCAGGAGAAGTGCAAATTGGCATCAGAAATTAAAATATGAGTGATGGATAATCATCATATTTTGGGGCACTCATTTAAAAAGTGGGTTGAAGATATTGTTCAAGCTTTATTTTTAAAGCATGATAAACCCACAGGTTTTATAATTGGTCCTGAGTAATAGGAAGTTGGAGGTTGCTCAGTTAGATAATTAATCTCTTTCCCACGGATACCTGAGTTTGATCACCACCATATGTGCTCTAAATCTACTATGTGTCCTAATCCTGCAAATCCGTTCTGCGCATCAAACTGTGCTTTTACGCACTTGGCTCAGGTGAAGTAACGCTTTGTGCCATATTGGTAGTACCTTACCTCCAGGTTCTCCAGCCGGTCCTTGAGCCCTTGCATGGTTTTCCCGAGACCGTTAATAGACCCACTGGGGTCTCTGGGTACATCCCCCATCGTGTTTTGCTTTTCTTTGCCCCAGGAGCCCCCCTTGTCGTACTTTCTGTCGTCGGTGGTTGATGCGCAGAGGGACAACTTGGTGGTTAACTCGTTGATTGTGCCAACCTGTTTGGAAATCGTTTCTTTCTGCAGTAAAATCGTCTCTCGCAGCTGCATGACGGTGTTTCTGAGCTCCTCTTCTTGACTCCCGACGGTAAGCTCCGGTAATAGCGTCACGGGGCAACTGGCATCGCCGCTGAGGGGCACTGCCCGGCAAATGTAGCGCTTCCCATCGTCCGCCTGGATGCTCGGTTGTTGACCCGAGCCCGGTACACAAACGCATAAAAACCCGAAAAAAATTGAAAACATACCGATGGCCGGTCAGGAAGAAAAGTGGGAAACCAAACACTAAATCCTTAAAAACACGAAAGCCACTCTGAAGTTTGGTGCGTAAAAGTGTTCCCCTGCGTGGAAAATGCCCCAGAAAAAGAGAACACACATCACGTGTAACTATATCTACAAAGTAGCGCCGTGTCTGAGCGTCGAAATCAAGAAAGTTCTCAGCAGAAAATCCGATAAAGGGCGATTGTGTGGGTGTAAGCCCGGTTAATGTGACTTGTGTGTACCTGGACTATTCCTGGCACAGGCGGAGCGCGCAGTGTGGTGCTGGTCGGACAGCTCCTCTCAGGAAAGAGGATTACAAAAAAAGGTGACTGCGAAAGCTCCTGGATTGGTTGTAGAAGGCTGACGTCACCGAGCTGCGAGGTCAGACCTTTGTTCACTGGTTTATTTGGAAAGTTAATTTAGCAATGCCAAGTATGGGGAGTTAATTGTGTCACAACAATTAGGCTGATAAGGGGGGTGCCACAGGGACTGGAAAGCTGTGATTAGTTTTGCGGCATCCCAGGAGCGTTTCATGTAATTTTTATTTCCGTCTGTTCTGATGTGAGAAATGTGGAAGTGTTGGATGGTACAGTCTGTGGATCATTACTTGATAAATATAGATCAGCTGATAAGGCCAGTAAGTTGATAAAATATTTTTTTAAATCAAAACTTAAAACATACATTTATCGCGCCACATTCCCTGATTTGCCCTTATTCTAGTTTTTGTTATTGTAATAGTTGGTCATACTCAAGTTTCTGTCACATATTTAATGTTTTTATACTTTCATTATTATCTTACTGGGTTATATTTGGATGTATGTGTTTTTACATTTATAAATAAAGGTGTTATTATGATTATTACTGTAATAAAATCCAGAAAAGACATATAATTTATGATAATAATTAGCGATATAGATGCCAGTTCATCCAGTCATAAACAACACGACAAATTATTCAGACTGCAGGTGAATCTGTTCAATAAACCAAGCGGTGGAGAAACAGGATGTGGTGGTAAACAATTAGCAGCAGCAGCCTGTGTGCTCGTGAAAGGTCAATAACGCGTGGGGCGCAGACTGCAGGAAATACCACTGTGCTTTGAACATGGAGTCCAACCCTGCTCCAAACCACACAGGGGTTTACTTGTTTTAATGACACTCGAGGATGATGAAGCAGAAACTGTTTTATTTTTCAATGCTGGGCTTTAAAAGAGTCGTCTTCTAAAGGAAGTCACTTGTGGCAATCGACATTTGCTCTGAATAAACCAAATAGGGACAAGTCATTAGAAATACACTGTGATTTGGTGAAGTTGTTGCTTTTAAATGGGTGCAAATCTCACAGGCAGTTTCAAACTAACTAGTGTCAATAAGTCTCTGTCATATATATTAGGTCGGTCTGTATCATTTTAAATAGAAAGACTTTTTCCACGTCCTTTACGCTTACTATAAATTACAGGAGCCTTGGTTATCGACCCATTAGAGTCACTATTCTGCTCTTATTGAAACGAATACACTATTAACAAAAGCCGATTTATATAACATGCGTCATAGGAAAATCCTTCATAGTTTTCCAATGGTGGAACAAGTTTTAAAATGTTCTAATACAATAACAAGATTGTTAACCACTGGTTAAATCTTTGATAATGGGTTGTCTTTATATAAACTTGTAATATGTCTTTATTTTAAGTCTCCCTATTTATATATTTATATAATTCCAAGCATATTATTATTATTTTATGTAGGTACCCAGCACATAGTAAAATACTGTTATAAATCTGTAAAACATTTGTTTACAGGAAAACGTATTATTCCTTATGAAAACTTGATATTTAGCAATAACATTTGTGCCCTCGTATTCGTCATTTGCCTCTCACATATGACACACACCCTCCTCTCTCCCCATGTTTCCCTGCCTGCCTCCTCACTGTCCTATAAAGGCCAACATTTCCAAAAGTATCACTTTAAAATGAAATGGAGTTAAAAGCTTCTGAAAATTTCAGGGGAAATTCAAACTGAATAACATAAATCTTTTAAAACTGTGGCTAATCGACAATCCATTTTATACAGAATTGCAGCACATTATTTTTGCTCTGTTAATAATTTCTATAACACAGCAACTACTCTGCCGGTTTGCATGCTGTGGCTCAGGTGGTAGAGCGGGTCGTTCCAGAGGGTTGGCGTTTTATCCCAGTCTCGCCCATTGTGCATGCTGAAGTGTCCTTGAGTAGGATGCTGAACCCCAGCAGTGAGTCATATGTGAAAGGTGTTGCCTATAGATGCATTCTGTGAATGTTTGTGTGAATGGATGAATGGCAAAGACTAAGTGGTCAAGACTATAGTGCTATAAATACAGACCATTAGGCCAATCGAATGCATACTTTTTAGGACAGAGATGAAGATGAGCAATGTGAGTGATGATCAACATCTTCAGTTTGTTGTACAAGGGCTTTATCAGACTCTCCCTCCCTCTGTTTAACACAGAATATTTTACTCTGACATCACACCTACTCTCTGGTTACCAGGTGACAAAGACAAAAGCTGATGAAAAAAAAAGATTATATATATATCCTAGAAATGAAATAGTCATCCAGCTGCAACACTATAATCATGAAATTCAAATCTTGAATAATAACCACAAAAGCTGGAGGACAAATCTGATATCATTACACAAACGTTCGGTTCACAGAGTACGCGTCCTCTCATTTCGCAGAGTTTGCGAGAGCACTCTGGTTCAAATGAGAAAAAAAGAATGAATGTGGACGGGAGCTTTAGATGCAAGAATAGATTTTTCAGGGATCATTGTTGATGATTCAGACGCAGACTCAAGGAAAGTGCACATCCTTCTATATGAGAAACAACAAAGGGGTTATCCAGCTTCATCAAAGGGCATCGGCAGTGCACTAAAAAAAACCAACTACCCACATTTATAATGGACAGATGAGTGGTTTTAGGAAAAGCTGCAGAACCAGAGCATCATCCACTCTCCCTTCTCAGGATAAAGCCCCTGTCAGGAAGAAGAAGAAGAAAAAAAAACACACAAATGAAGCGAAGAGGACAGTGCAATAAGCCTGAGACAAACATCTTTTAGCAGATCATTATTACTTAGGGGACAGGGCGCGCAAAAGAGAATGAGAATGTCACATTATATGTCAAATTATCTGCGACATTATACGTGGCATTCACTGAAAAGAAAATATCATTCTGCAGCCTTTTGCCAGTGGGCTCGCTCTTTGGATGGAGGGGGGTGCGGTGCGGAGAGTTATGAATTAAAACTCATTAAGAAAGCATATGGGCAGGAGACAGGTTTGATAGATTAGACAAGATAAATAATAACCATCTTTCAACCATACTGCATTATTCCCAAAGCTATTACAACAAGGATTTTGTAAAAAAAGAAAGAAAAAAAAATCTCATCTTGTATTTTTTTTTGTGAATTTGGTGATGAGAATTTGAGCAATGTTTAAAATGATCACAAAGACTAATATACTGTGATTTGAGATAATGCAGAAGAGAATAAAAACTGTCTCGATTCAAGATCAGCGAAACAGTTTTAACAGTTTTCAGGCACCTGAACAAAAGAAAGAAATATCTCAACCTGAAGATCAGGATGTTTTGTTCTCTTTAAGCCAACACCAGGCATCCGATTAAGAAAATAATGTGATATGACTGTGATGCTTTATGCAAACGTCCACACATTTTGTTCAAAGGGATGTGAGACACAGTTCCTTCTCTTTTATTCACTGAGGGTTATTTATTGGCATCAAGGTTGTTTTACTGAGAAATTGTACAGTTTGCTCCCACTTCAGTGTGCTGCCATCTCCTGGTCAATACAACCCACATAACTGGATATTGAAGGAAACAGGGACTAAATGAATGAACAGTGGTGGTGGAGGTACAGAATATAAGTACATGCTGATGTAGCCTATTTCCTTATGCAACCGTCTACCACTATGGTCTCAGCGGTGGCATCTCTGCTGCTGCAGGAGTCGGATGTTCCCTGCTTGCTCTGGTGGAGTCAGTTGAGAAATTCCCCTCTCAATATTTATTAGATTTTAAAACGTAGAAAAACAATGTGAACATGTGAAGCAATGCAGAGTAAAAGAGAAGAAAGTACAGATAGTTGCTGATATATGGAGGAAAGTAAAAGTACAGATTAAATGAATGATGTACTTAAGTAGGAAGTAAGTAAATGTACTTTGTTACAATCAGTTGTTGGCCACAGATCTGTTTTCATGGAGATCTTTCGTGCGCGTCGTGAATATTTTTCTCTGGCTGCTGTTTGTTTTCCTCCAGCGTAACATTTAAGATCTTTAATTCCTAGGAAACAAAACCTCCTCTGAACCAGTTGACCTCTGACCTTGTGAAACTGTAATCCCAGGGAATATGGTCGCAAAAGTATTTTCTAACTTTGAAACATTTACCACTGAAACGTGATGGAGTGTCTATTAACAACTTGCTGACATTTATAACTGCAGACCCCGATGAGTTATAAGAAAGTGTGACCCAACATTTATGACTCTATTAATACTGGAACGACAGGACTTAATGACCCATTAACCTGACGGGTAATAACTTATACAAGAGCACAATTTATAAACAGTGACTCGCTCTACAATCATAATGATACAACTTCAAGCCAGGCTTATAAAATGACCACTAGTAAAACCCTTGTTTTACCATTTTAATATATATTATTAAGATGAATATATAAATCACCACATTATTCCAATATCTGTTGACATGTTCAATCTACTCTATCGTCACTGGAATCAAACCAGGATACTCGTGGATATAATTATATATTGTATTTGTAACACATCAATGGTAACAGAGGGAGCTGCCGCCAGTGAGCATGCGCAGTCCTCCGCACATTTTCTTTACCCGAGCGAGAAGACCATCGAAAACGATGGTCTTATACCGACGGATTTTCACAGTGTGTCCTTCCGCACGGACTAGAATAAAATCCTTTGAACACCATAAGCTGTTCTCTCGCAGTTTAACCTACATTTTCTCATTTATATACAAGTCTCCATATAGGTAAAATATATTAAACTGTTTTACAAGTTAATAGGGAAAAGACGATCAACTAGTCGCGGAGGGATATCACTCTCAGCAGCAGCAGCGCGAACCCGGCGGATACAGAGCGACAGCTTCCGGTCTGTGGAGCTCGGTAAGTGCTAATGCTTCGCTTTTTATTTAAAACTTTAGCACAATACTGGATGTTTCTCTCAGCCACGTATATACGAACAGCTTTGGGCGTGTATTAACAACCCTGTGCTTCTCTCTGTGGCCTGTTTTTATTAATGTTTAACATAGTTTCACGTCATGGGATGCGCGAGCGCTTTCTTTCTTTGGGGGGGAAGCTAGCTCGTTAGCTAACCGTTGCTAACGTGTTTTGTAAATTAACATAATTTGTGTGCAGCCATGAGAGATTATCTGTGACTACTTGCGGTTTATTGTGCGACCGAGGGAGCATCCGGTGTCTCTTGTGAACACAAACCACAGTGTTGACGATGAAAGCGAGTTTTTAATTCATTCACGCTGTGCAAACTGTGCTAGCTGCTGCCGAAGAGGCGTGTTGTGTGTGGATGTGTTGCTGCCTGGTTGTTGAGACACTAATGTTCCTGTCATAAGGCTGAGTTTACCCTGAATGTTGAGAAAACTCACTCACAAAATACATTTCTGTATTAAAAACCCAAGCATCGCTTTCCCTGTGAGTGTTTTGAAGTGTCTTCTGGTTGCTGCAGGGTTCATGAGCTCCCACTGAGAGCCCCCCCCACCCTCTCAGCTGCCCGGGCTGCCCCACTGCCACCATGGCCTTCGTGCCCGCGCCCAGTCCCACCGTGGTGGACCAGACCACCCTCATGAAGAAGTACCTGCAGTTCGTGGCTGCTCTCACAGACGCCAACACACGTGAGTACACGGTGTCCTCGATGTTCTGCCCCCCCCCACCCCACCGACAGTGACTGCAGCGATGTCGAGTCACGTCAGGTGTCCGCTGGCACAAGGTGGCCCCACACTGTGCAGTCCCAGAACTGGGATTTTCGAAGTTGGTCACATTTATTGTACCCAATACCTGAGTTATTTATGGCAGTGTCAATTAAAGTCAAATGTATTGAAGTAGCCTATAAGAAACAGCAGGGATCACCAAAGTGCTATATAAACACAAGTATGGATTAGTAAAAAGAATGCAAGAGAAAGATGCAATACAATTAAACGAGGGACATTATCCTAAGACAGAAGGGAAATTTAGACTTAAAATGACCGATAATTGGAATGGACCCAATTTGGGACGGGAGACTATTCCAGAGTCTGAAAAGGACAAGAAAGAGGGATTGAAGTGTATGTGTAAGTCAGTAGATTGACAAATATTCTGGAGATGTAATCTTGCAGCCACGAATGATCTTATCTGCACTAGTCAAATCTTGAGGTTTTACATTTCACCGTTTTCTTCCACGTCACCTTTATTTACAAGGGTAACTTTTGGCCTGGTGTCCTTCTTTATAACATGAGCAGATGATCAATGCAGTGTAAATACATACAGATGCAAGTTATCAATAACTTTATATAAGAATAAGAAATAAGATATAGAAATAAGAAACAGCAGGGATTGAGCCAAAGTGCTATACAAACCCAGTATGGATAACATTACATTACATTTCATTTAGCTGACGCTTTTATCCAAAGCGACTTCCAATAAGTGCATTCAACCCCGAGGGTACAAACCAAGAACAACAAGAATCAAGAAAGTACAAATTCTTCAAAAATAAAACAAAACTACAACTATAAGTAAGTGCCATTTAAGTGCTACTAAATTGTTAGTTTCAAAAATTGTTAGTAATTTTTTTTCAATTTATTTTATTTTTTTATTCAAGGTATAGTCTGAAGAGGTGTGTTTTTAGTTTGTGGTGGAAGATGTGTAAACTTTCTGATGTATGGATGTCAATGGGGAGCTCATTCCTTCATTTAGAGCCAGAACAGCAAACAGTCTTGATTTTGATGAGTGTTTAGCTCGCAGTGAAGGAGGATAAGTAAAAAGAATGCAAGAGAAAGATGCAATACAATTAAACGAGGGACATTATCCTAAGAAAATGATCGATAATTGGACTGGACCCAATTTGAGACGGGAGACTATTCCAGAGCTTAGGGACAGCCTCAGAGACGGCTCGGTCCCCTGTCCTTTTCAGACAAGAAAGAGGGATTGAAGTGTATGTTTAAGTCAGTAGTTTGACAAATATTCTGGAGATGTAATCTTGCAGCCACGAATGATCTTATCTGCACTAGTCAAATCTTGAGGTTTTACATTTCACCGTTTCCTTTCACGTCACCTTTATTTACAGGGTAACTTTTGGCCTGGTGTCCTTCTTTATAACATGAGCAGATGATCAGATGCAGTGTAAATACACACAGATGCAAGTTATCAATAACTTTTCATCAGAATTTCAATTACTAGGCAATTTTTAAGATGAAATATGTTGAAATGAATGAAAAGATTCACATAAAAATAGTTAGGGTCCCGTACTAGTTATTGTTTGGATTTGAATAGTTACTGTTAATACAAATTTACATAATCTATTTGTTATGCGTGTTATTTATTACACAAATGGCCATTTTATTCTTGCCGTCAGTGTGGTGTAAGAAAGACAGCTGTGTTTAGCAGGGGCACTGTGATGAGAGCGATACCCTTTAGTCCAGTCAGAGGTACGTGTGCGTGAGAGAGTGCTTGTGGAATGAATGCGTTTGTGTGTGTGTGTGTTTCTTGACGTACCTCTTGATCAAGCTGGACACTGTAAGTCAAACTGATAAGATCTGAGAGCCCCTGCTGAGCACATAGAAACTGTCATGAAAAGTCAAACCGTATCATTAGCATGTTTGATTAATGGTGGCGCTCTGTCCTTCAACTTCCAGCGGATGAAACAAAGCTGAAGATGATGCAGGAGGTCAGCGAGAACTTTGAGGTGAGTTTGATGAATGTTCTCAGTGTGTAATGGAAAGACTTTATTCCCCTTTTCTCCGCTGATTGACTTTTAGGAACTTTAATGGAACCCAGTTATGTTCAAACCTGTACTTTTTTCACAGCACGGAAGCATTTCTCGTACTGATTTGCTTCATATCATAAAAAATCTATTGGATTTGTCGATTTCAGAATGTGACGTCTTCACCTCAATACTCCACCTTCTTGGAACACATCATCCCTCGCTTCCTCACATTTCTTCAGGATGGGGAGGTGCAGTTCCTTCAAGAAAAACCCACACAGGTATGAAGACAAGAACTTAGGTCATTTCCTACACACAATCATTTTCTGTGGGTCTGTGCCTAAGAAGAATTCAGGGTACAAGAAGTTAAAGTCTCAGGAGACAACAAAGTTTTACAGCCAAAAGACCTGTTACTTTAAGGTTAAAAGCAGTTTAGCAACCTTTGAATTAAAGTTAAAATTATTGCTCTTTCTGTCGGAGTTGTTGAAAATGTATTTAAAATTCCTCACAACATCATTAGATTAAATGAAACGGTTACGGTGACTGTGAATATGGATTATTCAAGTTAAAAATGTTTTCCATTTGTACAGCAATTGCGAAAGCTGGTGCTGGAAATCATCCACCGCATCCCAACAAATGAACACCTTCGTCCACATACCAAGAACGTCCTGTCTGTGATGTTTCGCTTCCTGGAGGTTTGAGTCCAGTTTTCTTACAGCATAACATTTACAATTTTGTTCTGTTACACCAAACTGTGTTTAATCAATTTCTGCTAGAAGTTGAAATTGGTGACATTGCTGATAATGTCTAAAATGTACGCTTTACTGTGGAAAATTGGTAAAACACTGTTATGTTTCCAGGTTTTTCACACAAACAGAAGCTGTTCCATGGTTATTTCACCGAATTTTCTGTCCCTTGCTTTCTCCAGATTGAAAGTGAGGAAAATGTGCTGATATGCCTTCGCATCATTATTGAGCTGCACAAACAGTTCCGCCCTCCAATCTCTCAGGAGGTGAGTTCTTGAGTTGCGGAAAGAATTTGTAAAGTGATTTTGATCAGGCCGCCCTCGGCTAAAGGAATTCTTAGGTGATGAATTTCTGTCAGATTGATTCCCCAGCAAGTGATCCTTTCTGTAATAGAAAGAAATTCATCAAAAAAGTGGTTGTTCTCCTCTCATTCTTGAAGAGATGAACTTTTGAACATTTTCTCAGAGTGTTGAACATCTTGTAGTCTGAGAGTTCGGGATTAACGTGTTTTCAATAATCCTCTCTTCTCAGATTCATCACTTTCTGGACTTTGTGAAGCAGATTTATAAAGACCTTCCCAAAGTTGTAGTAAGTACTACTCCACCTCCCGTCAGTCAACTCTGATTCTTCAAGTCGTGCACATGTTGTTGTTATTTGTGGTCGTTTTGTGTGGACTCTGCTTGTCCCAGACATCTGTACTGTGGATGCCTGGGACAAGTGCAGGCAGCTGCTGACCCTGGCACAGGCCTGGCTTGTTTACTATATCATGTGAATGTGGCCTGAGCAACCCAACAATCTGTGTTTGAAAATCTGGCTTAAGTGCTGCTTGATGATCTGTATGAGAAAAAAAAGAATTAATCAAACATCATACTCCTAATGATGAGCCAAATCTGATTCAACAAATGAGTATAGTTCCATTGTCATTCCCTCTTTGGTTTTCTTTCCAAGCATGTCTGTGTATCTTTGTCTTACCTTCATGATTTTTCTCTGTTGCCTCTTTCTTTCTCCTCCCTCCAGGCCAGATACTTTGAGAACCCACAGGTGATTGCAGAAAACACGGTTCCCTCGCCAGAAATGGTGGGGATGATCACCTCTGTGCTGGTTAAGACTGCACCTGAGAGGGAAGACAGCGAAACACGAACAGTAAGATGACCAACATTTATTGATCCACTTAATTGTCTATGCTCCACAGTTTTGTTGTTGTTATCCACTAGGTGGTAGTAGTGCACTGTGCTGGCACATCAATAGGAGCGACCACTAACTGTGGTTATCCTCAAATGAAAAATATAAAGAACGTATTTAATGCTCTTTTTCCAGCTGTGGATTGTTTCACATTAGTAGATCCATAATTATTAATAACAGGGAGATCTGTAAACATATGGAAAGTAAACCTGGGATTTGAGGGTTTAAGGTGGGATGCTAAAACAGAGGTTGTGTGACGAGATACATCCAGGTCATAGTCGTCTTAAAGTTTTATAAAGGTGATGCTGTACATAATTTATGCCTCACTGAAGACCTTGTTCCTTCATTGAAGATCCTCAAAAAGATTTTTGTATTTCATTTTTGTGCTGGAAACATTTGAGACAACATTATTCAATTGAACTGTTTGGCCGAAAATGTTAAACTTGACCTGTTGACCTCTTCTTTAATGCTGCAGTGGTGTATTTGTCACAATAACTTTGTGTGTCCAGCAGCTGCATGAGTCTGTTAGATTACAGTCTCCTCCTTTTCTTTCCAGCACACCATCATCCCTCGGGGATCTCTGTCTCTCAAGGTGCTGGCTGAGCTGCCGATCATAGTGGTGCTGATGTATCAGGTGGGTGAAATACTCCTGGACCGCTCTAAAGATACAAACTGTATTTCCTCTTGTTTACCTTTTGATAATGTGGTTCTTTAACAGGATAAGGGAATAAGTAAATGAGTCACTACAAAATTGGAGATCTGCCTTTTGCTGAAATTTAGAATTTGCAATTTAAATGCGTAGAAAATGAAATAATGACTGTCTTACCAGGCTAACTGTAAAATACACTTCCTGTGTGGAGGTGACCATTAAGTTGCTGTTTATTGCCAAGATTCTGACTGAACTGACTCATCTACGGTTTAATTGGATTTATAAAATTCCCAGCATATTTTCTGCGCTAAAAGCACATATTGTGTTTTTTTGGATGAAAACCTTCAGCTGTGAAAATGTGTGAATTTATGAAAATGAGTTTCACTGACTGTGTTTGTTTCTTTGCTGTGTCCCTTCAGCTGTATAAGCTGAACATTCACAACGTGGTGTCAGAGTTTGTGCCCCTCATCATGAACACCATCATGCTCCAGGTGTCTCCACAGGCCAGGTAAGATGTGTGTGTGTGTGTATTTACATTACATTACATGTCATTTAGCTTACACTTATCATTATTTTCTCACACCCTCGTATGTGGTCTTGGCAAGTCATGTTTAAAATAATTTATTTGAATTGTTCTCATTTCTTGTGTAGCACTCAGCTTGTTTGAAACTGTTGCTCTGCACTTTCATGCCAAAGCTGGAGTTAAAATCCATCTGAATTTGTAGGAATTGGCTTAGCGGGAGGTGAAATCTCTCAGGGTTGAAAGAGAGTTTTGCTAAGCATTCTGAATGGGAAGTAAATGGAGCAGAGTCAATTTAGATAAAAAATACCTCAGCAGTGTGTGGCAGGTACAGAGAGAGTTTATTTCTGATGTGCATTAACATCTGTGCGCAAATAAAATACAAACCCACCCGTGTAGAATTTATTCCCACATGTAGGCGCACAATCTCAGCCTGTGTAATTGCCACCGACTGCAGGTATACAACATCATTAATGTCTGTGATGGAGCTAAATGGCTTTTGTATGTAAATGCTGCTGTTTCCTTTGAAGGCAGCACAAGCTCTACAACAAGGAGCTGTATGCTGACTTCATTGCTGCACAGATCAAGACTCTGTCATTTCTAGCCTACATCATCCGCATCTACCAGGTACACCTGTTTGACGGCTGCGAGTTGTCTCATCCACTTTCAATGAACAGGCTCACTGAGTCATCTTGTGTTTGGTTTCGAATCAAGCAGCAATTGTTTTGAAAGATTGTTTTCTACTTATCTCTTTCTGTGGAAGTCATTTTATTGGCAGGAAGTTCAATATAATGTTTTAGCCAAGCACTACTGGAGAGAAACTAGCCTCTCAGTAACCAGTAAATGTATGAAATATAATATAAAACGTAATGAAATTGTGCTGATGTTGTGTTTTGTGTTCATCCCGTTAGGACCTGGTGGGTAAATACTCTCAGCAGATGGTAAAGGGCATGCTGCAGCTGCTGACCAACTGCCCCTCCGAGACGGCTCACCTCCGCAAGGAACTGCTCATTGCAGCCAAGCACATACTCACGACGGACCTCCGCAGCCGTATGTAAACACACACTCATTAAAAAATGCATATAAACTAGTGTTAAAGGAAAATGAGAAAGTTGGGTGACATAAATACTGGGACATAGTTTTTTATAATACAGTTATTTTCCCCCTTCAGTGGAAGCTAAAGAAACTTTAAGGCCAATCATACTTTAATGTTCTCTTCCTGGTCAAAATATTAGCAGCCAGGATTTTCTGGCCATCTCACACCTAATTTCACACATTTCTCCGATCTGAAATAAATGTTCTATTAACTTTCAAACTGGCTCTAGAATCTAACTTAATTTGGAAAACAAAGTGGCAGATAAGCGAGAGAGAATTAATTAAAACCTCTGATCAATGAAATCTCGATACATTTTTTTGGAAGATTTTCTTCAGAGTTTTCTTCATTTTACAGTGAGTTACTTCTGCTTGTGTGGCTGAAATTATTTCCAGTGATTCATCCTTTTTTCTGATTTGATAATGTGGAGTCACGGAAAACTATTTAACCATAATTTGGTGTTTGGTTGACAGCACAGGAAATTTGCATGTTTGTTATTCTTTACCTGTCCACTTTCCTCCCATTTTAAATCTTCGTCAGCCATTACTTTCTTGAATCACGCCATGAAAATCTCTTTGTGTTTCAGAGTTTATCCCGTGTATGGACAAACTTTTTGATGAATCCATCCTGATCGGCTCTGGCTACACAGCTCGGGAGACTCTTCGGTGAGTCTTGTGTGTTCACACCCGTGGTTGTTTGCCACTCGGCCAGGTGCATGTTAAGTGTCCGTGCATATTAATGAGGTGGTTGTCAGTGCTGCCAAAATTCTCAGGGAAGCTGACTGCATTTGCAACCCTGAAGCACAGATTGCACTGTCAAGTTGTCATGTACACCCGCAGCTCAGGCTGTGTTCGACTCCCTTGAACCCTCTTCAGATGCCAAACTAGCTCACCTCATCAAGCTGCCAATTCACATTAGTGCTCGATATGAAACAAGGCAGCCGGATGAGACCTGCCAGGACTATTGATGTCATTCATTACCTCACCTTCTTTGCATCTGCAACTACTTTCAATATCTGTCACGATTATCCTGTCTCCAACTTTTGTGATTTCTTTTAAAAGTGTCAGTTCAGTGGAGCACATGCTTTCCGGTTTTCACTCCATTAATTCATGAAATGCGATTATAATTCTCTTCTAAATGTCAAAGTGACACGTCTACCCTTTCTTTCCAGACCCTTGGCCTACAGCACACTAGCAGACCTGGTGCACCACGTTCGTCAGAACCTGCCCCTGACAGATTTATCCCTTGCTGTGCAGCTCTTTGCCAAAAACATTGACGATGAGTCACTTCCTAGTAACATCCAAACCATGTCCTGCAAATTACTGCTCAACTTGGTGGACTGCATCCGCTTAAAGTCAGAGCAGGAGAATGGCAATGGACGGGACATCCTGATGAGGATGCTTGAGGTAGGTAGTGCAGAGCTGGGATCAGCACGAAAAACAATGATGTACAGAATACTTGATTCCCACTGATAACATTTTTTTTACCTCTCTTCCACCTATAAATCAGGTGTTTGTGCTGAAGTTTCACACGATTGCACGCTACCAGCTTGTCTCCATCTTCAAGAAGTGTAAGCCTCAATCAGAGATGGGTGTAGTCGAACCAGGGGCATTACCTGGGGTACCAGCCACACCCACTCCGTCCACCACACCCGCCCTTCCACCTCCTGCTCCTCCTACGCCGGTTGCTGCAGCGCCTCCAGCGCCAACAACCCCCTTTGACCGACCTGGAGAGAAGGAAGACAAGCAGACGTTTCAGGTGTCCGACTGCCGGAGCCTGGTGAAGACCCTGGTGTGTGGAGTGAAGACAATTACTTGGGGCATCAGCTCGTGCAAGGCCCCTGGAGGTGAGAGGAGACAGATCCATGCAGCCACCATCATGCCATTTGGCACTTAAGCTTTCCGGCATGTAAATGTATTCATAAGTGTCAGAGGAAAATTGTCGACATGCACTAACATCCAGGATTTTCTCTCTCTCCAGAGGCTCAGTTCATCCCTAACAAGCAGCTTCAGCCAAAGGAAACACAAATCTACATCAAGCTGGTCAAATATGCCATGCAGGCCTTGGATATCTACCAGGTATGACCACAGATCTTGATTGTGTGTGCAATGAAATTAGGTTTGTTGAGGTGAAATCATATCTGAAATCCCTGACAAATGTAGAATAGTCAGTGAGACTTCACTCTGATAAACAGAACGGTTTTAATGCCATTCAACAGTCCAGTGTCTAAACTCTCATGCTCCTCCTGATCAGGTTCAGGTTGCTAATAATCAGCAGACGTACATCAGGGTGGCGAACTGTCAGACAGTACGCATGAAGGAGGAGAAGGAGGTTCTGGAGCACTTTGCCGGTGTCTTCACCATGATGAACCCCCTCACGTTCAAGGAGATTTTTCAGACCACTGTGCCATACATGGTGGAGAGGATCTCCAAGAACTATGCACTACAGGTACATACTCGCTCACGTATAAATGAAAGAATGCAACGTTGTATATATGGATTGATGTGATTTTTCAGATAATCTTCATGTGCTTCATTATGATTAAAGTTTTTGTCTTCTCTGCTGTGTCCTAGATTGTGGCAAACTCTTTCCTAGCCAACCTGTCAACGTCTGCCCTGTTTGCCACAATCCTTGTGGAGTATCTTCTCGAACGATTGCCAGAGATGGGCTCAAATGTCGAGCTCTCAAATCTCTACCTCAAGCTCTTCAAACTGGTCTTTGGCTCAGTTTCACTATTTGCTGCTGAGAATGAGCAGATGCTTAAGGTATGCCAAAGTTTGTTTTTGGTACTTTTCTCTCCTTAATATTAGGTTATCCTTACCTAGTGTGACTGCCCTAATTTCCACAGCCCCACCTCCACAAGATTGTAAACAGCTCTATGGAACTTGCCCAATCAGCTAAGGAACCCTACAACTACTTCCTGCTTCTCCGGGCTCTTTTCCGTTCAATTGGCGGAGGCAGCCATGACTTACTCTACCAGGAGTTCTTACCCCTTCTCCCTAACCTGCTGCAAGGTATAACCTCTCACATAGTTATTCTCAAGTTAAGGTTGTGTTTGGTAAAGGTAAAAAACAAATCAGCTATACATAATTCACACTTTCTCTTTTTTCTAATCTCCTCTCTGCATGTCCTCAGGTCTGAACATGCTGCAGAGTGGCCTTCACAAGCAGCACATGAAGGACTTGTTTGTGGAGTTGTGTTTGACTGTGCCCGTGCGGCTGAGCTCCTTGCTGCCCTACCTACCCATGCTAATGGACCCACTGGTATCTGCCCTCAATGGCTCTCAGACTCTGGTCAGCCAGGGCCTTCGCACGCTGGAGCTGTGCGTCGACAACCTCCAGCCGGACTTCCTCTACGACCACATTCAGCCTGTCAGGGCTGAGCTCATGCAGGTGGGAGGTTCTTCACATCATCTTGAATATTCAGTGCTCAGACCAATTTAATTCTTACTTAGCTGATTGGCAGGACAATGTTTTCTACGACAAAGTATTAGGGCCACTTAAAGGGAAATAGATATCTGAGATTTCGAGGATAAAGGAGCTAATATTACGAGAACAAAGTCTTTAATTTACAAAAGTAAAGTCCAAATATCGCAAAAAACAAGTTCATTTCGGAGAATATAGTAATATTACATTAACATGAGATGCAAGACGTTGAAATGTCTGTCTACTCAGAAGAACTACACAAACTTGCATCTGTGCTCAGAGATCTTATAGCCTCTCAAGAAATCTAGATTTTGATCCAGAAGGAGTGCAATTCTGGTGAGCACAAGTTCTCCTGGTGGGGTATTTCCTAAAGATGTTTTTTGCTTTTCGTAAATTATTACATGTTAGCATATCTGCCCTCTAGTGGTCCAGAGGCACCGTGGCAATATCTGCACAACTCACTACAGCAGAATAAATCACTCCTGTTTCTAATCCTGATGACTCCACAAATGTTCTTTAGTTCAGAATAATAATAGTTTGATTGTCAAAAGCCAAACAAATAAATAAAAAAATATTTCTTATGCCACTTCTCTACCAGAATTGGTAATAACTAGTGACTTAACAGCTAACTTTCCCAGTACCTGGTCGATTTTCTTGTTCTTCTTACAATTTTTTTTCTCCTTCTCACCCCCAGGCCTTGTGGCGTACCCTCCGTAATCCTGCAGAGAGCATCTCCCACGTAGCTTATCGTGTGCTGGGGAAGTTTGGAGGCAGCAACAGGAAGATGCTGAAGGAGTCTCAAAGGCTGCATTATGTGGTGACTGAGGTCCAAGGCCCGAGCATCAAGGCTGAATTCACTGACTGCAAGGCGTCCATACAGCTTCCCATGGAGAAGGTAAGATATGATGTAATACTACGTCCTTCACTTTGTTATATTGTTTTTTAGAGCTTTCAGGGGAGCTTTTGGGACAGATTTCACATTCACACACACTGCCTGCAACCAGTCGTAAGACTTCCTACGTATTTCACTTTTAGAAAGAAAGAAAGTAAGAAACGTAAAAGAGGCTGACATTCCTCATTATTGTTCTCCTCAGAGAGCAATATATCCTTGTCAGGGGTTGTGTGTGTGTGTGTGTGTGAGCGAGCGAGAGAAAGAGAGTGAGTGAGCAAGGGAGGAGATGTGTGTGTCCTCCAGGTAATTAAATTCATCTCCTGTTTCTCATCCTCATACCCAGTCAGTAATCATCAATCTAGTGTGGGCCACCATGACGGCATTATTTACTCTCACTAATGGCTGCTCCTTCTTTCTGGCTATCCATCTGTGTGTTTGCCATCATCGTGAGATTAGGCGGCGCACACATGCTGCACACCCTCATGCGCAGGCTGAAGGCATGAATCAGGGTTATGATGCAGCCATATGGTTCGATGGCACATGGAGTTAGAGACGGCTTCAATTGCTGTAAGGTTAGCAGAGAGATTGAGTAACAACGATCTGAATAACTTAAATCTTGTTAGACAGAACAATGTGTAAAACATTCACGGGGGATTAAAGCTGCATATCTGCATTTTTTTCGCCTCTTGCCCCTTTCAAGATCTTTTCCAACATGTTTTGTCCTTTTATTCTTCATAACCATATATTCCTCCACGTCCACTGAGGTCTTCCGACAAATCACTTCTTGTCGTCCCTAAAGCAAGGTTGAAACGCAGGGGAGACAGAGCCTTTGCTGTTCTGGCCCCCAAACGCTAGAACGAGCTGGCACCCCAACAGCTTATACTAGCCCCCACTTTGCCTGTGTTTAAATCTAATTTAAAAACCCATTTGTTCTTCTTGGCTTTCTCTGACCCTGTTTGCGAGTCTGGCTGTTTGTAGTTTTATCTTATGGTTCATTGCAGTGTTTTATGTCATGTTTAAGTTTTATGCTATGTTTTATCGATTGATTGATTGATGTACAGCTCTTTGGTCGATTGGATTAGACAAAGATGTGAATTAGGGGATGGCAACCTTTTGTAAACAGAGCTGTTTTCAGACATGAACGCAGAGATTGTGTGACGCAGCAGGATATTGTCTGAGTTCACAACAGGAACATTTCCAGAGCGTTCAGGTGAGGGGAGTTACCTGGATATAGCATGCAGGAGGGAGGACATCAATTCTAAACTTAGTTTCCAGTTGTTCTTCTGCTGCATTGTCACATGGGCTCACTCTGACATGTACCCGACATTTTACCAGGGCTCTGTCAGGAAAAGTTCTGGAATATGTCTGGAGCAACTGACTCGAAAAATGTGCGTTCTCACATACAGACCCTGCAGAACATTTGAAAAAAATGTCCAGACTTCATTGCCTGTCTGAAAGCAGCTTACGACATATAAGTAATCAGATTTTAGATTACTTTGTCATTAATTGGGAAAATGCCAGTTTCACTGTCTATTAATATTTATATATACAACACGATGTCGTGTACAAACTGACAGAGCCGGAGTACTGTCTGAAAACTCCATGTACTTGTAGTCGATATCCTGAGTCCCAGCTCTGACAGAAATACCCTGATATCCTAATACACTGACAGCTCCACAATTCAATTATGCTGTGCACTCATCTCTCCTCTCAGTCTCCATCTATTCTTGCATTTTCCTAATCTTCTCCCCTCTGTTCTGAGTGGCGTTAATTAGTTCATTTTCTCCACTTTCAAGTGCCTGGTTGCCATGGCTTGTCAGCCCATAATGTGGAAATCATACTGACCTTTGCTTGGCCAGATGCTCCCCGTGTTACGTTCTGCAAATAAATCAAATATACTGCAGTCGAATTCCCATCTTAGAAATTTGACAATATCATCAGTTTGCATCATGGAAACTTTCCCAATTTCCCAGTGGAACAAATTAAGATTATGTCTGTCTGTTATTCCTTTCAAGGCGATCGAGACGGCTCTGGACTGCCTGAAGAGCGCCAACACAGAGCCCTACTACAGACGACAGGCCTGGGAGGTCATCAAGTGTTTCCTGGTGGCCATGACTAGTCTGGATGACAACAAGCACGCCCTCTACCAGCTGCTGTCTCATCCGAAGTAAGTCAGCATTCTCTGTTGGATCTTTGATCGATTGATTGATTGTTGTTTTCGCTGGGCAATTTTGTCTGGCCAGGGCTCCAGAGTGCGACCATTTTTGGTGGAGTTGTGTCGCTTCTTCATCTCATTTCATCTCTGCGAAGCTTAAATTCACACACTCAGGCCCCCTGCTGGCCCCGCCCACTCTCACTCGCACACTAACACATGTGAAGCAGAGGTAAGAGGAGGTGAACGAGCTGGTAAACGTCCAACAATGTTGAATACAGGGGTTTCCACAAGGGTATACTTGCATGATTATGCTTTAATATTATCATTATACCAGAATGGTATAATAGCTGTATTATTGCGGTGACAGGACAACTTAGTTTTTTGAGTTGCTGTATCAGAGCCAACACAGATAGATTAACAGTATGTTTTGTAATTTGTATCTGAAAAGCTTTTATTCTCATTTGTTGAAATCCTCTTCACGTCCCCATAGCTATTAGTCTATGAATGAAGTCTACTGCTAGGACTGAGATAAACCTTTCATTTAGCCTTCACAAGCCGGAGAGTCATGCCCCTCTGAAGCAGAGACAATAGGAAGAGGTCAGCTTGTAGCAGTTGTCAGGCAGTGCGTGTTCATGTGTTTCGGGGGCGTGGCTTTGACTAGAGGGCTCATGACAGGGAGTGGGATGTATCGATTGCCTCTTTTTAAAGTATGGCCTTCTCTTGCTTGATTTTTTTTCCCCCTAGGATTACCAGCCCTAGCTTTAAGTCTACATGATTGACAGGAGGTGGTTAAATTACATGTCACGCACCCAACCGTAAACAACCAGATCTCCAATCAATCATTCCCCTCTTTAACCTTTACTTGGCTTAATTAGAAATTCACCTCTACCCCATGTGGACTGTTTACCCCTTCTCCTTCCTGTCTGTCAGGTCCCAACCCCACCCACCACTACACCAGGTCTACATCGCTTCCCGACCACCTCCTCCCCTGTCCTGCCACCTGCTGACATGCCCCACTTTTCAGTCTCTTGCATCAAGTCTTCACCGCCCTCCACCCCCCCCCCACCACACACTGCTTCAGTAGTTCTGTCTCGGAAGCAGGAATTGCTAATTACACACTCGCAGGGACCCCAACCTCCCCCACCCACCCTCGGGCCGATTTCACTGCACGGCTGAGACACATACATGAACAGACAAACAGGAAGGGCGTGGGAGGGGGGTGCTTGTCGGGTGGGTGAGACACATTACCATCATTGATCCCTGGGCAGGGGCTAATTGACTTTCCCCTGTCTGTTTACGCTGCACCATGCCCCTTACACTCTCCTGTCGTTACGCACTAACACACACCCACACGAACATGAATATGTCTGTGAGAACATTTCTGTGGGGATAATGAAGTGTGTCAGTTATGATCAGGGGGGCTGCTCTTCCGCCTCATCTCGTCAGATGTCTCGATTTGCAAGTGTCTCTCTCTTGAAGGATTTTTCTCTCACTCTCTTTCTGTGCCTTCATATTCCTCCCACTGCTCCTATTGTCTCGTCGTTTGGTCACTGTAAATATAGTATATCAGTTTAGAAAGGAAAGAGACACGGTGCAATTCATGAAATGCCAACTGGGGAAAACGTGGAGTGGCAGGCCCCCCCCGAATGAATGAAGGGCAATTGAGCTGACATTCTGTCAACCACACCAGCCCACTTTCTCCACCCGCCACGTTCCTTGCTCGCTTCTTTCTCCCTTCCTCTCCGTTCGCTCAGCCCGATTCTTCTCTCTTCCTCCGAAGAGCAGTCTTTTAAATGGCAATAATGAAATGAAGTGATCCATCAGGTCTGCCCCTGGCGTGTGGCATTATAAAACACAAGCTCAAGCATGGAGAAAACAGCTGCTCAATCACACCACGGCCCAGTTGCCTTCAGCTGCAGTAAATAACAAAAATACCAACAGGGGACAAAGAGAGATGCAGAATTAGGAGCAGACAAAAGGAGTAGAGACAGAAGGAACTAGGAAGGAATTTAAGGACAAATGGAATCAGAGATGCAGGGTTGGGGGGGCTGCTGACGGGCTTTGGAAATGGATCTTTACTTTGAAATATTATTTGCATGGGCTGAACACAAACGATTGAATTATGTTTGGGCCTCGGGCTCAAATAAAGTTTCACTGCGACTGTCACATATTAATATGTTGCCCTTGTTAATATGTAATCCTCTAATTCATTGTGTTTTTTTTTTCTCCCCCATTAGCTTCACTGAGAAGTGGATCCCCAATGTCATCATCTCTCACCGCTACAAAGCACAAGACACGCCTGCCCGCCGGACGTTTGAACAGGCCCTGACTGGGGCATTCATGTCTGCGGTGATAAAGGACCTGAGGCCCAGCGCGCTGCCCTTCGTAGCCAGCCTGATTCGCCATTACACCATGGTCGCCGTGGCTCAGCAGTGTGGTGAGGGACTGCGCCTCTGCGGCTGTACTCTCTAAATCTAATATTAGCTTTATGTTTTACCCTGGCGTTGGCGTTTCCTCCCCAGCTACGCGAGAAAATCAGTCACTTTCCAATTTGGTCCCTTCTTTGAATTTATTACAATTTCTTACACAAATTCAGGGCATTTAAATGTGAAAGCTACACGTACTGTAACATCCTTCACCTGTTTTGGAATTTACATAAATCTATTATAATACTAATTTATTTCTTGTCTCGTTCCTTCATCCCAGGTCCGTTCTTGCTGCCATGCTACCAGCTAGGCAGCCAGCCAAGCACTGCCATGTTCCACAGTGAGGAGAATGGTTCAAAGGGCATGGATCCCTTGGTTTTGATTGATGCCATAGCTATCTGCATGGCCTACGAGGAGAAGGAGCTGTGTAAGATCGGAGAGGTGGCACTGGCCGTTATTTTTGACGTGGCCAGCATCATCCTCGGGTCCAAGGAGAGGGTACGTAACTGGTCAGAGGAGGTTGGACGATTAAATTATTTAATAAAGACATTGGGGCCGAGGATCATTGTACCCATTGTTTTGCAGTTGAGATAAACTGTGTTGTTCGTTAAGATAACTTAAAAAAATTATTTCACTTTTATATTTATAAAATGTTTTGATTTCTGCATCAGGATACATTTCTGTCTGACTGTATTTAAATTTCCTAGACAACTGCCCAGACAATTAAGTCTATTGCTGTGACCAAAGAAGTATACTGTCGACAGTGATGTTTTTTCAGAGGAGGTGTTGACAAAGAAATTGACTGACAGTGATTCCTTCAGCTAGATTGACACTGCTGCAGTTTTTAAAATGGGAATCAATAAATCTTCCTGTCCTCTGGTCTTCATCTGCAGGCGTGTCAGCTGCCCTTGTTCTCGTACATTGTGGAACGCCTCTGCGCCTGCTGCTATGAGCAGGCCTGGTACGCCAAGCTCGGTGGCGTGGTGTCCATCAAGTTCCTGATGGAGAGACTCCCACTGATCTGGGTGCTACAGAACCAGCTCACCTTTCTTAAGGCCCTGCTCTTTGTCATGATGGACCTCACAGGAGAGGTGAGAGGAAAATAATGCATAATCAAGTATTTAAGCAAATAATTCCCAAAGTAATATAAGTTATGTCTGTTGTTAATAACAGAGTGAAAAAATACCTCTATCTTTTGTCCCCTTTTGTCTTCCCATGATATTTTACAAACAATTGTCTTACAATTCAATCCTGGCTCTTTTCTGCATTTACAAACCTATTGATTTTCACACAGGTGTCCAATGGAGCAGTTGCCATGGCGAAGACGACTCTGGAGCAGTTGCTGGTGCGCTGTGCCACCCCGCTAAAAGACGAAGAAAAGACTGAGGAGCTGCTGGCTGCCCAGGACAAGTCTTTCCACATGGTGACCCACGACCTGGTCCGAGAGGTCACCTCCCCTAACTCCACTGTCAGGAAGCAGGCCATGCACTCTCTGCAGGTGCTGGCACAGGTCACCGGCAAGAGTGTTACCGTCATCATGGAACCACACAAAGAGGTGAAACCAAGGACTGAAAGTTCTTCTAAAAATTCATATTGTGATCTAATGCTGTGCTGCATTTAGGTCGAATCCAACCGAATTTCCCCCCTTAACAAAAAAATAGACTCCACTCAAGGGTTAGGGTTAGGGCTAAATTTTTAAGTTAAACCAGGGAGCAAAGTTCAAAATATCCACTTTAATTGTGTTTTAATTGGGTGCCCTTCTCTCCAGGTGTTGCAAGATATGGTTCCCCCTAAGAAACACCTGCTCCGCCACCAGCCTGCCAATGCCCAGATTGGCCTGATGGAGGGCAACACGTTCTGCACCACCCTGCAGCCCCGCCTCTTCACAATGGACCTCAATGTCATGGAGCACAAGGTGTTCTACACAGAGGTATGCAAGACGCAGGAGTCATTGTCATCAAGAAAATCTCCATTTCAGAACGTTTCACCACTTTAGCTCTCTTGTTTATTGACCTGACTTTTTGTGTGTTTTTTCCCGTCCAATCAAGTTGCTAAACCTGTGTGAGGCAGAGGATGCTGCTCTAATGAAGCTACCATGTTACAAGAGTCTTCCCTCCCTGGTTCCCCTCCGCATTGCTGCCCTCAGTGAGTAGAACCAACCTCACCTAAGTGTTTTGTTTTATTACTGGAGTTTTGTGATTGATTCTTAAATTGTGCTTAATATTACTGTAATCTATAATCCTCAATCTATCTTTATTAAAAAATTTAAAAAAAATTCATTGGTGTACCAGCTTTAATGCATCTTTCTGTATCTTTATCTTTATTTCACCACTGTGAAACTGTATTGTTAATTTGTTCACAGAATCTTAGTTTATTTCTTTAACTGAATTGACTTCTTGTTTTGTATGGAATATTGTATTGATATGACTTATCTCTTGTCTGTCTGTAGATGCCCTGGCAGCCTGTAATTACCTGCCGCAGTCCAGAGAGAAGATTATCGCCGCTCTGTTCAAAGCCCTCAACTCCACCAACAATGAACTACAGGAAGCAGGCGAGGCGTGCATGAGGAAGGTCAGTGTAAGAACTAGGTGCTAACTTTTCACATTATGATGCATAGAAATAGATTTTGCCTCTGAACCAATTTTTCTTTATCAATTAAAACCAGTGCATTTTTTTTTCCGAATAGACACTAAGGAACTCATTGTTTTCCTTTATTTCCAAATCATTAAACTTAATATCATCACAAAACCAACAGTGTTTTTATTTGTGGTTTGGTTTTGAAACTTGAAAAATTTGTTAGTTGCCAGGCAACACCATCTTTTCTTTTCCTTCACTTCGATCTTCACATTTTTACTTTAAAGGGACTCTTACCTTTGTTGCACTTGAGAATTACAGCACATTCGAATCATCCCGCCTTCCTCCAATGCCCCACCCCCTCGTTCCCATCCGCGGTGTTTTTTCTTTTGTTTTTCCCCCTGGGAGCGGCTGTTTCAGTACGCCGTGGACCACTTTGGTCTGCCATCGTCAGTCGATACGGTCGCTACTCGCTACTGTCTGCCGTGGAATCAAAACAAACCCTCTAGTTGAGGACGCGCCTTGATGACGCGGGCCCGAATGCGCCAGAAGAAGCAGACGGGCTTCCTGTCTGTTTCCATGCAGCAAACAGACAGGTCTGTCGGCCAATAAGGTCCTTCGGTCCGAAGAATTTTATTGGTTGAAGTTTTCACTAAATATTACGAGAGTGAAATAATTGTTTGCTTTAACTCCTGGTGGGTCTGTCTTGCATTTTAGAGTGTCATTACCTTATTAATACCAATTTAACCTTATCCACAAAAAGTGTAAAAATGCAACAAAGGTAAGAGTCCCTTTAACTCACAGTTTTCAATTGTTTGAGAATTAATTTCAAGACTCTCAATCGATTTGCTCAGAAAGCTCAGACCTGTGTTACATCACTCACTTCAATTGCAACTCCCTTTGAGCGAAAGCAGCCTGAGAGCCACTGACATGACCTTTCTAAACCTGGATTAAAGCCTCTCCACCGTCGACCCTGTGCTTTCATCTCTTAATTTATCTCTGTGAAACGTTATGCTATTTTATGTTTTGCCTATTTTGTCTAGTTTTTTTAATTATCTGGATTTTGTCCTTTTTCGCTCTATTAGCGTTTTATCTACATCACTCAGGTCATGCGCCATCTTCGGAGTCCTTTGTTAATCCTATCCTCGTAGTATTTCCCCACCCAGTTGTCTTCATAAAGACCTCCCTTTGCTTTATCACACTCTCCCTGAACCAGGCCTCCCGCTATTCATCACAGTATCCACACCATCGTAACCTCTATCCATCTACCCCCGAGCTCTATGTCCCTTCTCCCTTCCATTTCTGTGACCTTCATTTTCTTCCCTTACTTCTGTCACTCCTTTTCACTATCCTGTGATTTATTTATTTTATTTAATTTTTCTCCTGGCCCGGCCGTTCTCTGATCCCCCTCCATTCTTTCATCTCTGCCCTGCTCTCACTAATGAGCGTTGCCATGGCCCAATCGATACAGGATGGAGTGTTTGTTCTCAGCACTGAGAGGAAAATGAATGTGGCTGCCATGCATCATTCCCCTCACATCTTTTGTGAGGTCGTGGGTGTGCGTCATCAGTGTTGGCACGTGTGCTTGTTTAAGTCTGGCCGTGCCCTCATTTGAGTGGCCTTAGTTTGTTAATGGAGACACAAGAGTAGTGAGCAGTTCACAGGTGCCAGAAAGCCCGACAAGGCCTGGTCTGGTGTGGTTGGAAAAATGATTTAAGGATGGCAAATTAAAATGATTTGATTTATTGTGTTACATCTGATATGAATAATAATTTATTTAATTTATCACCTATAACACACACAACACAAGCCTGTATTTTGAGCTATGATTTCAAGAGATACATCCTTTTGTCAGTTCAGTAGAAGCATATTTTTGATTATAATTAATTTAAGAATTTTAAAACGTTTATTTGAAATGTTTAACAGTGATAATCCTGTCTTCTATTTTAGTTCCTGGAAGGTGCTACCATTGAAGTGGACCAGATCCACACTCACATGCGCCCCCTGCTAATGATGCTGGGTGACTACCGCAGCCTGACGCTCAACGTGGTGAACCGCCTCACCTCCGTCACACGCCTTTTCCCCACCTCTTTCAACGACAAGTTCTGTGATCAGATGATGGTGAGAAACCCCAAAGTCTGGCTTTTCACCATCACTGCAACTTTGCAACCAAACTTTTAACTGTGGCAGGGTCAGGGTCAGTGCAACGATTTAAATCATAGATTATTTAAGTATCTAAGGCCTCGGACGTGGCATTAACATCTGTTCGGAGAGGACCGGTCATATTCTGACAGTGTCATACCTAACATTACATTCTTTCTAAATGGGTCTCATGTGAGCACTTGTGATTAGATCTCACTTCCCTGCCTTCTATGCAAAAACTATTTAACGTAATTTGTGCTTGGGAACACTTAATTCATTTTCCAAATTCAGGATGCATTTGATAACTTTCAGACCTGTACCTAGTGAAGACCAATTGTGGTCCTATCACTGAGGATGGATATTAATTGCAGGTCTGAATGGGGACTGATTCTTTTTAAAGTTTTAAGTGTTCAAATTAATCAAATAAGATTTGTTCAAATTTGTGTGCTGTTTCTCTTTAAAAATGAGCAATTACTAGTTTCTTATGTACTAAAACATAAAAATGCATTAATATTCATATTCACAACCATAACAGACAGGAGTAAAACGTAATACTGTCTTTATCAAAACAGAACTTAAAAGAATGTGGCTGAGGATGTGGACTGCCTCAGTATATTGCAGTGTTACACATGCTAGTCAATATTTTAAATTGATGGAAACCCTTGCTATCACACACCTTGGAAGCATAGGTTAATACTTATGAGGTAAATTTGTTATTTACTTATTCAGTCCTTGCTGGTGCCATGTTCTGCTTATTGAGCTAGGCACATGCACAGACTACACTACAAACTACTTGTGTAGAGTCCAAATAGAGTCTAAATCTAATCTTGTTGCCTCTTTCGTTCTCAGCAACACCTGAGGAAGTGGATGGAGGTGGTTGTAATAACCCACAAGGGAGGCCAGCGAAGCGATGGCAGTGTAAGTATACACTGTCTACTGTGTCCCATACCCATACTTTACAGCACTCAGACAGGTATTACAGACTCAAAACTTTCATCACACAGTGAAGCATAGATTTAGCAGGATTTAGTTGAAATCCTGCTTCACTAAAATACAGCTGTATACTGCCTGAAACCAATAGCTTGCACCAGAGTGGGACAGAAATTGCCCCTCATACACACAAAGCCATCGTCACACGTAGTCAACACCTCCTCAACGTGGCCTCCTCCCCGATGAGTTGTGAGTGGCCATATTACAATCAATGATTAATTAGGCGCCAGGCAGGCGGCGGTGGGCCCAGCGCTGTGTCGTCTCATTATCTCCCCGACAGATAACCTTGTAAAGCCAGAGAAAAGGTGAGAGCGAAAGAGAGGGGGGGTAAAACAGCTGCCTCCCCCTCGGAGAAATAAAAGACATTTTTTTTCCCTCTTGCCCCATCTCAAAATGATGTGCTTAATTAGATGCAAATTGGCCCTTTGTCTCTCCCTGCTACCAGCTCGTGCTCTTTGTGCCTGTTGACAGCAATTCTGGCAGTGACAACAAAGCAAGGGTCATAGGGTCAATTAGCCAAGCCCGATAAGGACAAAAACTGGAGAACGAGGGATGGAGCGGGGCCGAATAGGGATGGTCAGAAGACATGTGGGCGTGAAAGAGGGTTTTTACAGGGAGGAGGAGGATATGGAGTAGAGTAATGAGGTGTGAGTATAGAGCTGGAATGGGGGAACAAATATTTCAGGCTACATCCACACTACTACACATGCGTTGAAGAATCTCTAAAGTGCAACAAAATATTTCCCTTGGTCTCACCGGTACACTAAACATTAAGCTGGTCTGTCTCTGTATTTTTTCGAGTCGTGTTGCTTCCTCATCTCATCTCCTCTGCAGAATTTACACTCACACACACAGGCCCACTCGCTCACACCTTGACACACAGACAGTGAAGCGGAGATAGAATAGACGAAAGTACGGAAACGTTAACAAGGCGGTTTGTCGGGCAAGACGAGACAGCAGGACATGAGTGTTAAAGTAACCAGAATGATCGGTATTCATAATGCGACTACATCGATTGAGAACTAAATACATGTGATTGTCTGTGTGAGGAGAGCGACAGAGACGAGCAAACATACACACACACGATCCTAGAGAAAAAGCTGGAATACTTAAAACAATACAAAGCCAAAAGCTCATCTAAATCACAACCATCCTGTTTAATGAGCTGGTAACATATTCTGTGCCAAATGTTCACTATGTATTCAAGTGCCATTTTTGTTAACAGAGCTAGACAGTCCATTTCATATATTGTTTGTTGTCTGTGGTTTATTTGAGTGATGTTTTATTCATTTAGGATATTTTAATATTTTTAACTCTAATTCAAATGTCAGACTGATTATTCTTTTGAATGAAGTTCATTAGTCATTATTTATAATGGTTTCACAATAATTACAATATCATGTATAGCACAATTATTTCTGGGACAAACTATCATCCAACAAAATGTGTTTATTGTGACAGGCCTACCTTGATATTTTTAATAATGCACCAAATTAGAGGTTTCCTTGTTCAGTTCATAGTTTTTGTTCTCTGAGAATTTCTTTCATATCCAAGCAAAATTGCTATTGTAAAATGAAATATCCTTACATTACCAATTCATTTATCGGAACTGTTTAAAAATTGGATAATAGGTGTATTATTGAGGTGCCAAAAGGTGGCCTGCACGATTGTATCCTCCCGTGGTTTGTCCCGAGGTCATTGGTAAAAGCTGCTGCTATCCCATTCATTTCACTGTCACCCTGTCTTATCTCTTCACCCTCCATATTGAACAGAGACAGACAACACACAGCCACACAAAAATGCACACATACTGCTTTACTGACTTTGATCATTGTCTCCCGTTCCGGTACAGCCTGCGTTGGAGGGCGTTGAGGTGAGAAGTGACCTGGTGTGGCGCCTCCTGTTGGTGACTGTCAGTGATTGAAACGTAGTTTAACAAATGTTGTGGTAGTAGTGCTGGTGAACCTGTATTTCTGTGTCCGTTTGTCTATGATCGTCTTTAGAAAGGTTACCGTTATCTTAGCTTTGATCTAACCTCATGTTTTGACTTAAAATAATCCAGTTCTTTTTTTTAGATGTTGCAAGTTTTATGAAGATAATACTAAATTTTGTCCTTCTATTTGTTTGTAGTCTGTGCATTTAATACAATAACTCATGTGACCCTGGTCCTCTGCACCATTCATCCTCGTCTTTCCACAGTGGCTGTCCATCCAGACTGTGTGTCAGAAATTAAATTATGTGCGTGTCTCGTCCCATCATTTTCCCAAAAGTTTCATCTGCTCCCTTCTTCCCTCTGTTCTCTTTTTTCTTCTGTAGGAGATGAAGATCTGTTCTGCCATCATCAACCTTTTCCACCTGATCCCAGCCGCACCGCAGACTCTGGTCAAACCTCTGCTGGAGGTCGTCATGAAGACAGAGAGAGCCATGCTCATAGAGGTAGGACAGCAGCTTCATTTATTTATACAGGCTTAAAGCCATACTTTGATGTAGTGGCTTAAAATTCATCATAGATGTTCAGAGTGTGAACAGCATTTGAGGAGTAGCAAGCACATTCTAGAGCACTCCTAAACACTACAGTGATGAGGGGAAAAAAGCTTGAAGATAAAAAAACATTATAGTTATGCTTTAATGGATGTCACAGCGATCATCTGTAATCAGCAAAGATCTTCAGGAGAAAGTGATCTAAATCTGTATTTGTGTTCATGATTTGATTCTGTTCTTTCCTTTTTTTTCTTTCTAACTCCTTTTCTTCTCCTTCCTGTGCCAGGCTGGCAGTCCATTCAGGGAGCCCTTGATCAAGTTTCTGACACGTCACCCGTCTCAAACTGTAGAGCTGTTCATGATGGAGGCTACGCTCAACGACCCCCAGTGGAGCCGCATGTTCATGGTCAGACGCCGGCAGCTCTTAGCCGCAGCCCCCTCACTCATTTCATTGACACATTTGCCACTAGAACAGCATTTTGCTCTTTTTGCTGCTTCAGTAATGGGCTATAATCAGGGATATATTGGCTGTTTCGAGGCTCAGTGGTCCTTCTTAAAACCAAATCGAGACGGATCACTCCCTGTTGTTACAGTTGTTGAGCCAGGCCAGAATGTAGTTCTCTAGTCTTACTATATGTTATGTTGTGTTTTTGTTCCTATACAGAGTTTCCTGAAACACAAAGATGCCAAGCCGCTAAGAGACGTGCTGGCCTCTAATCCTAACCGCTTCGTCCCCCTGCTGGTTCCTGCCGGCACTGCAGCAACAGTTCGCCCTGGGTCTCCTTCCACCACCACAGCCAGACTGGACCTGCAGTTCCAAGCCATTAAGGTAAGCAGATTTCATTGCAGTTCTGTTGAGGTAAACATCCATCCCACACACCTGCACACATTTATTGGCAGGTCAGTTGTACACCTTTTGTTAAGTGAACTCTGAGTAATTCCGCCCGTTAATTTCTAACCTTTTTTTTTTCTTCCTGTCTGTGTAGATCATCAGCATCATTGTGAAGAACGATGAAGGTTGGCTGGCCGGGCAACACTCCCTGGTCAGCCAGCTCAGACGGGTCTGGGTCAGCGAGGCCTTCCAGGAGCGGCATCGCAAAGACAACATGGCCGCCACCAACTGGAAGGAGCCGAAGCTGCTGGCCTTCTGCCTGCTGAGCTACTGCAAGTAAGTACAGCCATTCAAATTGTTATAGGAATGAAATGCGTCTAAATATTATGTAAAGATGTTTCAGATCAGAAGACGGGGAACTGTCGAGTCTGTCCTCCCTCAAGAATTGCTGCAGATCAAACTTTGGACCGAGCATTACTCTCAAATTAACAATGGTATTAATAGAGTGTAAACACATTAGCTTGTGTAAGGACCACAAGCCAGTAATTCTAACAAACTAAAATGTTATTCCAATCACAAATGACTTTCTCCCCCACTGACACTAGACACACAGCAGATGTTTATTTTAGACCCCGCAATTAACCCTCAATCACCGCAGGCATTAATTTTAGATTGCATGTGTTCAGTCACCCTTTTTCAAATGTTTATTAGCAGAATCCCATTGTTATCAAAGTCTATTTTAAACTGACGGCACACAGTATGACTTGTTCACACGAGACATATCTCCTGCTACCTCTCACTGTATATTTCCCCTATAGGCGAAACTACTCTGAGATTGAGCTGCTGTTCCAGCTGCTGCGGGCCTTTACGGGTCGTTTCCTGTGCAACATGACCTTCCTGAAGGAATACATGGAGGAGGAGATTCCCAGGAACTACTCCATCGCCCAGAAACGGGCCTTGTTCTTCCGCTTTGTCGAGTTCAATGACCCGCACTTCAATGATGAGCTCAAAGCGAAGGTACGCACATAGGCACTCAGAGCAAGGAAGTAAATGAATGACTACATGCTACATGGAATCTGAAATCCTCCGAGGCTTTTATTAATTTGCAAATTATCTTTTGGGATTAGCACTGAAATAATGATGACACACAGTATTACTGACCACGAAGTAAAAGATTACCTGTGTTTCGCTTATTGCTCGGCTTTATAAGCATAATGTGACCACAACAGTTGACGCAATCACCCAGCATTTAAAAAGGATCCAATTCAAGTGGTGAAATAAGCAGAACATTCGATTGCATTGATGGATCATTAGGAATGTTTGTGTACAATGTGTAAAATGTCTGAACTGAGTCGTTATTTCCTCCATCTGTTGAAAACATTTCAAGGGAGGAAAAAGACATTGGCAGCATTGTTTCTATATTTCTCCACTGTTCTGGCACGGCAGTACTAGAGCAGGACTTATTTTTGGACTTAAAAAACATGCCATAGAAAAATACATGTTTTGACCAAAATTTTATTAAGCTGTGGTGCACTTGTAGCCCATATTTGAAAAAAATAATTTAAATAGGGTTTTAAATGTGTTGCTTTTTGTCTGTAAAATGGATTTAAACATTATTGGTTGACCATTCTGCCCATTACTGAGCTCAAAAATGGGTTATAGAATATGTAGCTTGCTTCTTTGAGCATCGCCTCATCTTACCTTCTGTGCTTCTGGGAAATGCAGGTGTGGAGGGACCTGATCTGTGTGACTTTTATGGTTGGTGTATTCTGTAGCAGAAGTTCTTTGATGGAGTCAGGAAGGTCATCTTGTCTGGTTGTAGAGCCTCAGAGGCTCACAGATGAATGCTTCCGTCCTCCACCTGACCTGCTGCTGGCAGCAGTACAGTCGTTGGAGCTGCTTTTTAATTAAGCCCATTCTCTCGAATGCATGTGCTCCACGCATACACACAGGGACATATGCGCCTGCACACAAATCTTGCACAGCTGTAACAGGCACACGACCTGGCACAGAGGAGCAACAGCGCTGCTGTTAAGTACAAAGCGGGTCAGTTGGGAAGGGCTGCCCTGGCACTCGGTAGCACAGAGCCAAATGGCAGTGTGGAAAGAACACAAAACTGTCCACTGTACAGCTGGCGAACGTGTCCAAATCCAAGGACACACTTGTGTCGATGATGTTGCTCAGTCCACCCAGTTCGTTTTGCTAATTTTCAGCTTGTGTTGCTTCAGCAGCATATGGACCAGAAATAGAGACAAAGTAAAGGCAGACCGAGTCCAGCTGAATAATTGTGCTGCTGTCGTTCCAGGCCCAAATGCTGCTTTTTAATTTTTAGCAGCACTGAGCCTACAGTGCTACCACCCCAGCAGAATTGTGTTGTTTTTCCCTTAATTGTTCTCTCTGGTGCCCAGCAGATGTTAGCAGTGTGTCTGTGTGCTGCCTGTGTGTGTCACGGTGTGTCAGAAAGAGAGATGATGTGTTTCTGTGTGAATATGTTTGTGCCCAGTGTGAGTGGTACCTCCACCGACATTTGAATAATTGCCTTTCGCATTTTCCCAGAAGCATAATAACATAAGCACGTGTGCGTGCGTGTGTGTCTGTAATTTGTGTTTGTGCTTGTGTTCTTGTGTAGCATCACTGAGATTAAGAATTTGTCACTTTTATCAAGACACAGAATATAGCAGGTGTGTGTGAGAGAGAGAAGGAGAGAGACGATATGATAAAGCAGCAATGTATTATCTGTGATAGCACACACGGACCTCTTCTGCTCTTGTGTTGCATATTTTGTTCTTCTGAACAGTTCTAACTGAAAAAAGCTTTTGTGCTGCTTTTTGGTTAAAAAACGTTCTACTTTTCATAGATTTCAAGCAAACAAACAAACATGTGGAGGAAATTCATGAATCACTGTGCTTCTGTTTCACATTCTGCTTTTTTTAGGTTGTTGTTCCCGTTATGACATCCATCGCAGCACAAATACATAGCAGGAGGCTAAAGATTTAACAAATCCATGTGAATGAAACCACATTATTGAAGAAGACTACTTTAAATCAATGCTTTTGTGATTACCGTATACAAGGTTTGAGAAGGATCCACCAACAAAAACGTTAAAGAAAATGCTTTTAGTTCTGGTAGTGACCATTATTTAAGACTTCCTGTGGCTACTTCACAAAAAAACTCCAGGAACCATAGTAGCACTGCATCACACACATAGACTCCCACACATGTTATTTTTTTAACAGTATGTAATTGAGATTTAAGCTAATTAAGACACCTACAGAAATGGATCTAGCCTACTTGCCCAGTGGTATTATGTGCGCACACATGCAGCAAACACACAGCCTGCAGGATCCCCTCCTCTAATGGGATGGCATTACAAAACATGTCTGTGATCCTACAGTGATTGATACCAGAGAACTTCTCAGGACCACACTTGTGCTCCACGCATTGTGTCTTGATTTAGGGGCGTGCATGTGCTTCTGCATGCGCCCGAGTCTTATCAACACATGCATTGTGAAGAACGTGTGTGAGTAATGCGTTAATGAAGGAGCTGGAACATATGCTGCCACAGCTCGTTCTGCACTGAGCAATGCCCTGTCCTCCCCAATGATGGATTGAAAATGGGGTTCATTAACAGATAGCAGCTTCTTTAATAAATGCAGTCGTTAGTTGTACCGTGGTGGGGTTATTCTGCATTTTACTGGCTAAACTGGCCTTTTGTTTTTCCTCCCAAATACCTGGCAACTATCCTGCAGGTTACTGAATTGTGTTTTAAGTCTTCCCTCAGCAGTCGTTTAGATTTATTTATTTCAATGCCTTTGTATTAATTAGGAAAATATAATCCTGTTCTCTTCTTTCGTATTCTCAAGAGTTGTAATTTGAATGATTTTTAACCGTCACACATTTTATAACCATCATTTTAGTTTGCATTTGAGCTTTCTTTACTTGAAGTCTGTCTTCAATATTTCTGAGTAAAATTTTCCCTTGTTGGTGAATAAATTATTTTCCTTGCTGTTATAAATCTGCCTGCATCACTCTAACTTTAATCACTTGATAATGTGCCGTTGAGAGTTGTGCAGATTTTTTTAATGTATCTCTGGACGGACCACACCGGGAGATCTCACTGATTAATTTCACCTTCCTTGAAGGAGTCCTTTCACTGAAATCATCCATTTTAGCCTTTTGAAAATCAAAGCTGTGAAAGTTACATTTTCCCTTTAATTATCTAAAAAATGTTTTAGGGTTTCCTTATCATTATAATCAATCCAATGTGCTTTTTTCTTTTCCTAGGTGCTGCAACACATCTTGAATCCAGCCTTCCTGTGCAGCTTTGAGAAGGGGGAAGGTGAACAGCTGCTTGGGCCGCCAAACCCTGAAGGAGACAATCCTGAAAGCATCACTAGTGTCTTCATCACCAAGGTATACATGCACACCTGCAGGCATTGTCTTTCCTCTTCTCAATATCTTCATTATTATCAATTATATAAATATTTGGCAGCTAATTTAGTAATCGATTAGTCGGGTCTGTTATAATGCACGACGCACACAGTGTGATGAACCTTAAGAGAGAAACCATGAAGGAACTCTGCTTCTTCTTCTTCGTCCTCCTCTTCTCTCGGTTTACTGGAGGATTGTAAACAACTTTAGGTCCATACTGCTGTGATAATGTGCTGCCGTGTCGTTTGAAATCAGCTTTACACAAGTTTTCTTTGACGTTTTAACGTAAAATGTTCACACACATTTAACGACCGTTGCCGCCCCTATTAAACCAGGAGAAAGCCACGAGAAAGCAGCAGCAATGATATGAACATAGCAGAAACGCTGACTTTGTCTCTCCATCAGTCTCTGATTTCATTACCTGCTGCATTTCCTCTCATAATCTCTTATCAGTACAAAGCATCTCCGTACTCAGTCATCATCAACTGCGTCCCACTTGGTCTGATTCTTCTCCTCTTCTTAATTGCTGCCATCCTATCCTTCTCTTCTTCCTTTTTGTCTCTTCATCCATCTTTATTTCTTTCTCCCCCTCCAACCCTCCCACCGCCTCCTCTTTTCCGTCACGTTTCATTCATCAGGCCAGGCTATAATTCCTCTTGTAAATGTCATGGTGTGACCATGCTAAAGGTCAGCATGTTTGTTTGTGCTGTGGCAGATCTCATCACTGACTAACACCGGTCCTAATGGCTGCTAATGGCTCCTCTATGGTCTGGTTAAAACTCATTTCCTCACTTACCTTCCTCTCTCTGGCTGCTCTATCTCCTCTCTAGGGAATTCAGATGGTGGGTTTTTTAAAAAAGGTTCTCAATATGTGAAAAGGTAGATTGCTGCTGTGCTGCAGTGTCATTCAAATGTAATTTTGGGAAGTAAACATTACTCAGAACTGCAGTATACTTGTAGCCTGTCACCGGCAGACCAATTTGCATCTGTGAATGAGTCTAGAAACTCTCAGGTCATTTCAGATTTCCAAGAGACATTATCAAACCTACAGCCAGACTGTGCAATGAGCGAGAAGCGTGACTTAGCTGAGAGCGATGGAACATTTTAAATAAACTACAGCATTCAGGTGTTGCTTGTTCTTCTTTTGGAGAAAGTATACCATCCAGTTGTATTACAGCATCGGTAGCAAATTCAACAGACCTCTCCACAACAGCAGCAGCCATCTTGGTTGTATCAGAAAAAGTGTCAATGGAACTTTAGTTACATGATCCTGTCAGTCATCTTATCTTATCTAGTATACTTGTGTTATTCTTAAAAATTATATATTCTAATGAATATGTATGTAGTTGAGTACAGTACAGTGCATCGCTGTTTCGGAGTATTGAAGAGGAAGCTATTTTATTTTTATTCACCAAAAATCATAACCAACTATCTTTAACCCAACCTCCTGCTCCTTTGCCTCCAGGTTTTGGACCCAGAGAAGCAGGCCGACCTTCTGGACTCACTGCGGATCTGCCTGCTGCAGTTCTCCACCCTGCTGGTGGAGCACGCTCCCCACCACATTCACGACAACAACAAATCACGCAACAGCAAGCTGCGGCGCCTCATGACCTTTGCTTGGCCTTGCCTGTTGCCCAAAGCCTGCGTGGATCCTGCCTGTAAATACAGTGGTCACTTGCTTCTGGCCCACATCATCGCCAAGTTTGCCATCCACAAGAAGATTGTCCTGCAGGTGAGGAGGATTTCAAAGAGAGAAAGGGAAACGTTGGAGCATGGGTTTGACTTAACTCAAAACCTTAGATGGAGAATAACCCAAAAACAAGCAAATTTGTTTAGCAGATGTAAAATACACAATGAATTAAAACTATGTAGAAAAGATGAAACAAGAAAATCCTCCAGATGACAGACTCAACTGAAAGTAAATGACGATCGCTGAATAAATGACAGAAGATACTTATGAGGACACCAGTGTGTGAATGGTGCCTATGTAGAAAATGACGTTACTATAGTGGAATTTAGAATGTGGTATGTGTGTATATTTTTGCAAGAGTGCAAGAAAATAAGTGTGTATGCTTCTGTACTGCCTGAAATCCAAATCCAATGAAATATGAATGAATGTATATGAATGAAATGTAAAAGGGAAACCGTATTCAAAGGGTTAGTAAAAAAAACTAAAGGAGAAGACATTTCCTTTAAGTATGCTTTGTTTCGTTGGTCTAGGTCTTTCACAGTCTGCTGAAGGCCCACACCATGGAGGCGCGGGCCATTGTGCGGCAGGCCATGGCCATCCTCACCCCTGCTGTGCCCGCCCGCATGGAGGACGGCCACCAGATGCTGACCCACTGGACCCGAAAAATAATTGTAGAGGAGGGACACACGGTACCGCAGCTCGTCCACATACTGCATCTCATCGTGCAGCACTTCAGGGTAAGAACATTACCAGTAGTGCACTGGTCAATAGTGAACATCCTCCTTCAAATCCATCACAATTGAAAATATTGATTCCCAGCATATTCATATTCATCTGGGTGATGCCACAAGGAGTGAGGGAAACTCTTGTGTACATCCGCAGTAATTTCTTGCTACTGTCAGCTCGCTGCTTATTGTGGTTTCAGCAACTGTCGGAAACCGCACTTGGGTAAAGATTGAAACAGCCAATTTTGACTTCAACTAAATCGTATGGCGACTCTTCAAAACAAGAAAATAAGAATCTGTATCATAATACCATCATCATTTATGGCACAGTTCCTAGTTTTTACGATATTAGTTCTCTAAACTTGAGTTTTATATTGGCAGTAACCATAACAATGGTGCTGTGCTCTGTTGTTTCCTTGTCAACAGCTGGATCATTAACTCTGGGCAGTGAAGTTGATGGTAGCCGCCTGTTGCCTGTAATCCCCTTAATACAGATACATCCTCAGACACACCCTCCGTAGTAATAATCAGCGGAGTCAAAGGGCCGACTCGCCTGTGTACGAGCTCCAGCTGAGGATCATTGGCCTTTATGTTCGCCATCTTCCTTATATTTCAGAAACCCTTTCTGCCCTCTCGCTCCTCCATCTGACGCTCGCTCGCCTCGCCAGTCAGAGACCACGAGAGTCTCTTAGCAGAAGACTGACATTTTCCTCAGCTCCCCTCTCTATCTCACTGACAGGCTGCTCTCCCTGGGCCAGATGACTAATCTAATGTAATCACATCAGCATAATTACACTGGGGAGGAGATAATGACAGACAGACGAGTGTGTGAATGTGTGTGTGTGTGATATCAAGAAAAAGAGAGATGGCGGTCATGTTTTTTTTTCTGCGAGCACGCATGATGGACAGGGCTTAGCCGCTTCGTCATTAAGGGGCTGTGAAGTCCTGCTCTATTGACTATAATTACCCTCAAAGTGTGAAGCTTTAATATTCTTTGACACTGGCAACAGCCCTCAGATAGACATCTCATCTCTTGCTCTTTTGTCTGGCTGTGTGTCTGTGGTTCAGAGTCCCAGTTCAGTTTGTGATGAAGCTAAGTGACTCTTGAGTTTGAATGCTCGGGGCTAAGTGTGTGTCATCATGTCCTTGAGACTAAGTGGGAATACGACTTTAAAGTTTGCCTTTTCTGACGTGTCTCAGAAAGACTTAGGACCCATTTCAACTTTGCTCTAGATTTTGGGGACGATAACTCATGCAAAGTATAGTCAACGCAGAAGAAGTTATACTTTTCCTGTAGATCAAGGCAGTTGGCTTTGATTAGACTTGAGGCAGTGACTGTGGTCAGTTCATGGGACTCTCAGTTGACCTCTCAAGGGTCTTGGTCAAATGTTGTTCTACGGTGAGAGAAGCAAAATGACATTTATTCAACAGCTTTTCCGATATATAGACCAGCAACAGGTCCTGCGGTCAGGATTGTTTTGTCTGGATGCTAAGGCAACAGAAAGGAGTCTAATTTAAATGTGCTTATTATGGCAAAACTGTCAATTTAACACCATGATAAACAGTTTAAAAGTGGCATTGAGGCAAAACACTCTTCTGAGGTGAGGTTCTCCTCATCTTTTGAGGATGCTCTCAGACGTTACGCAAACCAAAGTTAGACTTAAATATAAGAAGCCGTGTGCCATGGGTCATTGGTTTTGGTTCCCTTGAAACCATGTCTGGGCCAGTTGGATAATAAGAGTAGTTAAGGGTGAGAAATGTCTTTGGTGGTCTCACAAAGATAGGGGGTTGTTTGTTACCTTATAATCTTAAAAGATTGTATCACTCATTTTTCCACTTGTCCATACTTCCTGCATCAGCTTCCTTAAAAAAAATACCCAGGCCAGAAGCTACAATACAATCTGTTGTTGTGTAGACGAGTTAAACAAAGTGAACAAGATATCCAATATTTATACACTCGCTCCTTAATCGTTTATTTAATTATTTTTACACATGCTTACTTAAATTTTTCCCTTTCAGGTGTACTATCCCGTGCGCCACCACCTGGTGCAGCACATGATCAGCGCAATGCAGCGTCTGGGCTTCACCCCCAGTGTGACCATCGAGCAAAGGAAACTGGCTGTTGACCTGGCTGAGGTGGTCATTAAGTGGGAATTACAGAGAATCAAAGACCAACAGGTGTGTTCATGGATTACGTAAATACACACACAGTCACACCTCAATCCAGACACGGAAGCTGCCTGAACTACACACTGTTTACAATAGGGCTACATGATATATCGGAAATCTATCGTGATATCAACATGTGCGATATTCTCTAGCGATCACGTTTGTCCCGGGTCAAATTCATCACTATGAGCAGTTGATTATATAATAGAATTGCCTAGCTTATTTATTATAGTCCCAGAACTGATGATTTTACAAGATAAAGCCATTCAATTGTAGAGATTAAAACATCTTCCATATTCTATAACTATCCATGATTTATAATCTTGTAGGAGCTGGTCAGAAAGCTTGACATGATATACAGATATGTATAGATATTTTTTATTTTCTTTAAATTAAAATGTAATTAATCTTAACCCTGTCCCTCCCTCTCTTGGGTGTGGTAGCCAGAGTCTGAGGCTGAAGCAGCCACTGGTGGTGAAGGAACCAGTGGGGCAGCTGTGAAAAGAGGACTGTCTCTGGAAGGTGCTGCCGCCGGACAGGACGTCAAGAGGTTCCGTACAGCGGCTGGAGCTCCCTCCGCGGTGAGCTCAACCAACAACATCTCAGATGCAAGTCAAATGTGGCATTAGCTTGACAGGTCACTATAGCATAGACCTGGCAATACAGTCCTTTATTACATCTTGTTCTACGTGCGTCATTCCTTTCATAATCCCTGCTCCCAGTGTCTTTTTAAAAACATTTAAAAACATTTAAAAAAGACACTTTGATCAGACAGTTGTTGTAGTTGCTCCTTAAATCCCTCTGTGGTTTTATATTACTTATTACACAAGAAAATTACTTTTCTTAGGTTTAATTATATTAACAATAAAAACTTTTTCAGAAATTGACTGCTAGCTTCTATTATCGCCCTCCAGGATTTGCTTGACACCCTAATGCCCATGAATGAAGTTTATATATTGTCCTCAGCTATTACACAATAGTATTTCTCTCGATTAACGTTGGTATTGGAAAGAAAAAATACATATATTTGGGAATGTTCTCATTGAGAGTGCTGTTATTATATGTACTCCTCTTCCAACCCTGATACATTTTTATTCTTATTTCAGCAGCATAATCAACATGCTGTCATTTGGGCTTTTCGTGTATTCATCCAGTATCCCATATAGTTTTGCAAATCGCAGAATCTGCTTATTAAGGTGGATTGTAACAAGAAAAAAACAGCTCTGTTACTTTCAGTAAACAAGTCTTAGTAGCTGTAGTCGTAATGATGGTCTTATTCCCAGCTTCTTTTATCTGTTGGCTGGAGAAAAATAGAAAAACAGCAGCATTTGTTGTTGTTGCTGGATCTACATTGAATTTGCCCAGAAAGTTACCAGGATAAATATCAGACAGTCATAACTCCAGCCTATTCATACTGTAAGCAGTGCAAACAAAAAACTTTATGCAGGCTCTTTTGATATTGCTTCCAAATTGTGGACTCCATTTTCCTAGCCAATTACATTTTCAGTTTTCTCTCACTTTTTTAGTAATCAATCGAAAAACAAACAAATGTTTCTTTCAGGTGTTTGGCCGTAGCCAGTCCATGCCAGGTACAGAGACCATGCTGACCAAGCCTGTAGAGAAACAACATACGGACACCGTGGTCAATTTCCTTATCAGGATTGCATGCCAGGTAACACCCCACTACACACACAGCACTTCATCTCACTTTCTCACACACACAGACACACACACACACGGATGCAGGTACAATTCTTCCATCCAAACAGCCTGCCAGGTAGGACACAACTCCTCTAACCCCTCAGTGGTGAAGGTAGGACACACCTGGTGGCTGTCCTAACCGTATCTCCACACACACAGACACACACGCACATACTTCGGTGTGTCTCCTCACACTGCTGTCCCTTGGTCTAGTGGCATGTGATGACCTTGGTTTCAAGCCCAAAATAGACCGTTGAGATTTCACTCACCTTGGCTTTTCCAATTTTTTTGGGACAAATTTCATTCTCACTGTTCATCCAGGCCTCTCTGCCTCTGTATAACTGGCAAGGATCAGTCACTGCTCACAGAACAGTCTATGGAAACATAATCCTTTCATTGTATTCCACTTGATAACAGTGTATTGTGATACCAAATTGATCCCTGTAGGCCCCACGGTTTACTATCAACCAAAGAAAACCACACCTAGAGCTCACTGTCTCGCCTCAGGGTTTTTGATGCAGGGTGGATGCTTGTAGAAATGAGGGCTTGAACCAGTCTTTGTGATTGAAGGACGTTTCCCATTCCTGGTTATGCCACTTTTGACCTATACCTGCATTAATTCAATAGATGCAGTGATTTATGTCCTTATCAGGGCACCGTTGTGATGCCATCGATAAAGACAATGATACCAAATCTTCTTCCCTCTCTCGTGTCTATAGGTGAACGACAGCACCAACGTGGCCGGGTCTCCAGGGGAGCTGCTGTCCCGCCGCTGTGTCATCCTGATGAAGACCGCCCTCAGGCCTGACATGTGGCCGCGCGCTGAGCTCAAGCTACAGTGGTTTGACAAGCTGCTAATGACAGTGGTAAGACGGCATACGCCTTTCAGAATGGCTCGGTTTTGTCATTATTTTGCTTATCAGGCTGATGTCTTTCATGTTTCATATTCCTCTTTTGCATCTAAATTGCTGGGTAAACGCCACTATTGTTTTCATAACCATTTCCTTAAAAGCCAGATATAAGTGGGTGTTATTGGGTTTCTTGACCAGTTAATGTTTGACCTTCATGCCTATGTCATTAGAGCTGTTTCTCTACAGTTTTGCCTGAGATCACATGTCCGCCACTGTCTCCAGACCTGTCATGACTTTTATTTGGATTCCCCATTGATGAATATTTACTTGAAAGAGACTTATCTTTACTTTTTGGTGACAGGGACGCTTGTTGTTATTCTAGCCCCAAAGAAGCACTTGTTTATGTGAGTGTATGTCATCAACAGTGTTTAGGCAAACACGCATAATAAAATTCAAAATATGCAGGCTTGTTGTTGTTACGTCTCAAAGCAATAAGAAGTAGACACTAAAGGATAACTAACTGCCGTTCGCCCACCCACAGACCGCAGAAGTTTCCCTCTCCCTCCTTAAGCTCTGTCTTAGTGTTTGCTCTAATGCCTCCAAGTCCTTTGTCTGTTATCAGTAATACATGAAGTGAGGCGCAGGCCACCATAATGACAAAATAATGACAGTGGTGAGATAAGAGGAGTCTATCCGGGTTGGCCTGTGCCTTCTCGTTCAACCCCCCCCCCCCCCCAACTCCCCTTCCTCCTAAACCTCTCATGCCTTACTTCTGTATCGCTCATGCCGTGCCTCTCTGCGTCTCCGCTCGCCTCTCCCTCTGTCCTCTGCCACCACTTCCTCCTCTCATCTCTTCCTCTTTTATTTTCAGCTTCTTATCAGAGCCTCTCTTCTCTCCCTCTCTTTATCTGTTGTTCCCCTCCTCTCCACTCATATCTCTGAGCTGATTTGGCACCACTGTTCCGACGAGGTTATCGCCATGTCCCCGCAATTGTCACGTACTTCCCCTGTTGTCTGTCGGGGACCCCTGTATGGGCCGCACCTTGTCTCTATGCCTGCACTCAGACTAACCCAATCAGCCCCTGCAGATCCCACAGGGACGGTCTGACGAACAAGGCTTATGCCGGCCTTGTGCAGTGCACCATACACGGACCCTCCCCCCCCCCCCCCTGAGAACATGCTCTACCTGCCCAGTGGTCTTACGGAGCATAATGAACAATGCTTTAAATCGGATTAACTTTTATCATTGCATTGTACTGCCATGACAGTGATTAAGAGTCAGGAGGAGTGTTGTGCGAGGGCAAATGAGAGGGAGCAGAGGACATGCACACAAAACATGCACACAATCATACACTCAAGCACATAAATGCATGTGCCTTATCTACATGGCCCCAGAGACAAGGTTCCATTCTGTTAATACAGTGCCAAATCAATACTACCCTAATATCTACCAGCGCCCTTATCACGAGAGTCACCTTGTTCATTAGCCAAGATTAGTGCTATGGATCTGTACTAGATTATACTCTTGGCCATGCCATAGTTGTAAACCTTGTTTGTAATTTAGACAAAATTAGTACTTGATGTTGCACATTGATCTTTGGTTTAGCCGCCTCAGTTCTTCTGTGTGAGAAATACCTGTATGTTGGAAATTGGGTGTATGGAGTCTATATGGAATAAGACCTGAATAATGAATTTGTCTACTGATGAATTTGCACTGTTACTATGTACACCTAAAACAGAGAGCTAAAAACAGGAAACACAAATTATAAAAAATATCTGGATATTTTATTGAATATGAGAAACAATAAAAGTGCTAAATATATATTTTTTATGACATAGTCGTATACTGTTACAGTGACCGCCCACATTTAGAACGTCTCTAGTTCTAAGAGTTAACTTCCAATTAAACATTTCCATGGTAACAGCGAGCTCCACCACTCAGAGACATCACTATTACACCTGAGGATTGTGGGTAGTGTTGTAATCTCCTTCACATTACGAATGAATTGCAGTTCATATCACACAGACTTGTGGCTACAGGAGCATATAACATTGTTTTTCAAAAACTTTTTGCTTTTGGCAAGTCTACATCGGATGCTTACAATATTATGGCTGACAATCAAATCTCTATTCATAGAATAAATTGGATTTATACTGCTGGAACCAATCTGCTGAGCTCCATTCATGGCCGCAGCACTTTTACTCAGCTGACCTTCTTGTTTCACTTCTCTCCTCCTTGTCCCTTCAGGAGCAACCGGCGGCGGCTAACATCTCCAACATCTGCACTGGGCTGGAGATTCTCTGCTTCCTGCTGACTGTGCTGCAGTCCCCTGCCATCCTGGCCCACTTCAAGCCCCTGCAGCGGGGCATCGCTGCATGCATGACCTGCGGCAATACCAAAGTCCTGCGGGCTGTCCACTCCCTCCTCTCCCGCCTCATGAGCATCTTCCCCACTGAGCCCAGTAAGTTTGTGGTACTCCACAGCTAAATTCTCACAGGGAGTGAGTCGGACTCAGAACTCGGGAAAGCACTGCATGTCTGAGAAATCATCAACTCCCTGTTGTTTTCATTAAAGAGTGACAAAATATTTGGACAACTGTGCTGCTCTGTTAGAATAGTTGATGGTTAAATGCCTCAGCTGATTTTGCCCTGTGTTAAAAGCCAGCCATTTAAGCAAGCGTTTCTTTCTTTCTCCAGGCACATCCACTGTGGCATCTAAGTATGAGGAATTGGAGTGTCTGTATGCTGCTGTGGGCAAAGTCATCTATGAGGGACTTACCAACTATGAAAAAGCGACAAGTAACACAAACCCCACACAGC